>NC_090058.1:2140159-2191707 GCF_038355195.1 Osmerus mordax | reverse complement strand
CCTCCTTCCCCCCCTCTATCCCCCCCTTCCTCCCTCCTCCCTCCTCCCCCCCCTCTATCCCCCCCCCTTCCTCCCTCCTCCCTCCTCCCCCCCCTCATATCCCCCCCCTTCCTTCCCTCCCTCCCTCCCCCCCCCTCTATCCCCCCCTTCCTCCTCCTCCCCCCCTATCCCCCCCCCTTCCTCCCTCCTCCCCCCCCCCTCTACCCCCCTTCCCCCCTCTATCCCCCCCTTCTCCCCCCTCCCTCCTTCCCCCCCCTCTATCCCCCCCCCTTTCTTCCTCCTCCAACTCACCTCTCCTCCCCCTCCTCCCCCTGTCCCTCCATGTTGCCCTGAAGCACACCTGTTAGGGCCTCCCTGCCGTTAGCCGGCCGGTAAGTGTGTCTGTGTGTCTCTGTGTCTGTGTGTACGTGTTGGCTTGACAGTAGATCTTGTCCTCAGCCTCAGGTTTCAGGACACCAGACCTCCCCCCTCTCCCTCCCTCCACCCCCGTCTTCAGCGTGACCAATGCTTCCCTCAGGACCCATCCTGTAATACAGTTTAAACAGATGTTTAATGAAGATGTTATTTCCTCATTACTGGAGACGGGATGGGGATAGGAGGAGGGAGGGCCAGATAGACAGTGGAACAGCGTAGCAGTTTAATATTCCTCTCGCCACGTGGGCCTTAGATTGTGTCTGCCTTGGACGTCAATATTACATCCCCTCACCCACCACAGGAAGTCTTAATAAGACAGCAGGCGGGAAGGGGGATGCAATTACAATTCAGCCGGAATTAGTTAATGGAATCTATACAGCTACATTTATATATCTGCTCCGTCTGACTAATGACTGTGTTGAAATCGCAGGAATAAAAATAAATAAACGGCATTCTCTGAATTGCATCAACGTAAGATATTTTTGTAAATTGTTTTTTTTTTTCTCCCTTTTTTGTTGTTGTCATTTTTGTGTGTTTGGCAGAGATTAAGATGGCATTCTGGGAGAAATAGTCATGTCAGTGGCTGCATTGTTTGAGCGGGATTGTGGTGATTAATTTTGCAACGCTGGAGTGGCATCTCTCCCTGGAGGAGACTGTCTCAGCAGGGCCAGAGTTACTCCCTCTTCCTCCTCTCCTTCCCTCTCCTTCTCCTCTCCTTCCTCTTCTCTATCCTCTTGCTTCCCTCTCTCCTCTCCTCTCTTCTTCTCCTCATCTTGCTCCTCTCTCTTTCTCTCCTCTCCCTCTTCTCCTATCCTCTCCTCCTCTCCTTTCCTCTCCTCCCCTCTCTTCCTCTCCTCTCCGCTGCTGTTTTTTCTGTTACTGTTCCTCTGCCCAGAGTCTAATATAACATGACCGTATCCAGAATGGAGGGAATTAAGCACCACAATAACCATCACTTTAAAGTAGAGCAATGCCTTGATTGTACTGTAATATTTGTCAAGGTTGATCCCAGATTAAACACAATCAACCCAAAGGGGTATTTCTATTTAGATGGGTAGCTCGTGCCTCATACCACTGTGTTTGTGTGCGAGCAAGCACATTTGCTGTGGTCGTCTCTGCGCTTGGCTGAAATCGATTGCTGTTGGTCTGTTTTCCCAAAGCAGCAAAACTGCAAAACGCTCACACAGTCATATTATCTGACTGTCCTCCGCGGGCAGTGTAGCCTAGCCTGGCCTGGCTGGCCCTGGCTCAGCCTGGCATGCTGGTCGGGGCTAAGCCCTGGGGTTCCAGTGGAGGCCAAGTGGAGGCCTGAGCCCTGCCTCTCCTGCCTCTACTGCCTCTCCAGCCTCTACTGCCTCTCCAGCCTCTACTGCCTCCTCCTGCCTCTCCAGCCTCTACTGCCTCTCCAGCCTCTACTGCCCTCTCCAGCCTCTCCCATTCTCTTCAGGAATGTGTGATTCCCTTCCAGCCGTTGGTCCCCCCGCCCACCACGGGGGTGATGGAGACGAGGAGGGTGCAGCTCTGTGATGGTGCTGCCCTGGCGTGGTCTCCTCCCCGGGGTGCTGTGTGACTGGCTCCCTGGCCTGATCCTTTGTGCCTCAGACAGCTGGTGATGGCTGGTGTTTTGTGTTATTTTGCCCAGCGAGTGGTTCTGGCAGCCGGCGGCCTGTGTTGTACCGCTGAGGGGCTGAGAGAGGCAGGTTCTGCTTTGATCCATCCAGGGATGTCACACACACTGTCCTTGTGGAGGGCAAGGTGTTTGTTTGTCATAGCCTGGTCGGTATTGGACTTTGTGATTGTGTTGATTTCACCTATGATGTTTGTTTTACTTTTACCCCTGTGACTTTAGGACAGTTTTTATTGTTGGGGTGTAGGAGTTTATTAATGAGAAATGAAGAAATATAATTTTCATTTACAAAATCTACACCAAAAAAGTTATCTTTTATGAAATGTAATTTAATCTGTTATATTCCCTTCATAGCTCAACCCATGAAACACAGCATCATTTTTTTCCCCCCAGCATGCATCTCTCATTTGTAGCCGTATTTATTGAATTCTTTTGTCATGCAGTTAGTTACCCTGGCGATGACACAGGGACATCCTGGGTTCCAGGATCGGTTCAGGATGAAATATTCCCATTGTTGACTTTGTTTTCCCCTGCTGTCATAGGCTGCTGCTGTGACTGAGCCACAACATTACAGCACAGGAAAACCCTGCTCGGCATTGAGCTGTGATAACAGGAAGCAGAACACACAATGCTGTCTGTCTTCCTCTCTTTATCTGGGGTCCCTGAGAGCAGCCCGCCAGAAGGAATGAGCCTGGAGAGCGAGAGAGAGGGGGGGGGGAGGGAGAGGGAAGGGAAAAGGGAGGGAGAGAGAGGGGTAGAGGGATTGGGGGAGGGAGGGGTAGAGGGAGGGAGAGAGAAAGAAAGAAACGGACAGGGATGGAGAAAGGGAGAGAGAGAGAGGGAGAGAGAGGGAGAGAGAGGGAGAGAGAGAGGGAGAGAGAGGGGGGAGAGAGAGGGGGAGAGAGGGAGGGGGGGAGGGGGAGGGGGGGGAGAGAGAGGGAGAGGGGGGGAGAGAGAGGGGAGAGAGAGGGGGGAGAGAGGGAGGGGGGGGAGGGGAGAGGGGGGGAGAGAGGGGGAGAGGGAGAGGGAGGGGAGGAGGAGGGAGAGAGGGGAGGGGGGGGGGGATGGGGGGGTTGAGCCCTGCTGAACCCAGGTGGTCTGGTCAGACAGGCCGGTCATTTCACACCGTGCTAACCCTAACCCTGTACACACAACTCTGGCCTACTGCACAGTGACAGGTCCCAAAGAGGGGGACGCGTCAGCACCTCACAGGGAATAAAGGGCTCAGAACAGGAGTGAGTGTGAGTGTGTGAGTGTGTGATAGAGAGTCAGAGGGCCTGGTTTAATATCCCGAATTCTGTGGTGGACCCCCACTACACTCCCTCAGCACCCCCGCGCCTCCCCCCCATGTCAGCCCCCCCTGCTGAGCACGTGGGCTGGGGGTTAATTGCCCCACAGGGGGGTAGAACTGAGGGTGCGGGGGGTCTTCCACCTCTCCCACCCTCAGCGTTTCCAGCCTTCAAGTTACAGCTAATTCCTGGAGCGGTAAAGTGAGGAAGTGGCGGCTATCTCTTCCTAAGACTGAACCCCCCCCCCCCCAAACTCCTAGATCACTCCATCAACCCCCCCCCCCCACCATACACCAATCCCTGCCTCTGACAGAGCACCGAGCGTAGAGAGAGCAGGGAATGGAGAGGGGGAGAAAAATGAAAGGAGAAATAGTCAGCAACCAAGTCAAGTGTTCATTTTTTTTTTTTTTCCTTTCCCTCTTCTCCCTCTCTTCTTCCCCTCTGATTTACCGCGCTTTCCTCAGAAAGCTTCATTGTTCGCCTAGCCTAAGTCTCATCAGGTCTTTTGTGGCTGACTATCACAGCGGCAGGCAGAGAGCTGGAAATGTATAAATGGTATCATGCCTTGTGATTAATGGCGGTGCTTATGAGTCAGGTCTGATAACGGCCCTGCTCTCTACTCAATTTCAGATACCGTTAATGGAATCTGTCTTCTGCGATTGTAATGTGAGAGCGCCTAATTTGCTATGGAGCTTGAAGCTGTCACCGGCAGGGGATTGTGGGGTCATAAGGGACCTGGCAGCCGTTCGGCCCGCAGCTTGTATCTGCGGCGCTGAATAGAGCAGCTCTCTGCCTGTCAGTTAGCTGATAGGCTGATGAGCACTCTAAGCTACTGCACACAATGGTGGAAAGGGCCATACTGCCTGACTTCCCTAATTGTCGAGCCTACTCATATTTCCGAGCCAGCATGCTGAGGACTGGGCTGGTTTTTCTTCTTCCTCTCCCCCTCCTCCCCCCCCCCCCTCTCTCTTCTCCTCAACTTTTTTTTCTCTCCTTTTTCCTTCAATTCATCCTCCATCCACACACTCCCGCTCGCCCCCTTCCACTCCCCGCTCTGTTCTACTTTACTCTTCATCCTCTTCTTCTACTCTTCCTCGTCATTTGTCGCCTCGCTCTGTTTCACGTTCTAGGAAGTGGTGGGTCTTAGCATATGACAGATTACCCCAAGTTTGCTTCAATTACCTCAGATGAGGATGGTAGGAGGAGAGGTGGGAACAAGGAGAGGTGGATGGGAGGAGAGGATGGTAGGGAAGGAGGAGAGGAGAGGGAGGAGAGGTGGGGAAAGTGTTTGTGCAGCACATTATGTAAGCATGTGAGCATATATTCCCTGGAGGTCATCATGCTGGAGGGTCTGTCTGCTGGGGAGGAGAGCTAACAGGACTGGGGGTCATCATGCTGGAGGGTCTGTCTGCTGGGGAGGAGAGCTAACAGGACTGGGGGTCATATAGGTGCTGGAAATCATATAGGACATATTATAGGGTTGGATAGTTTATGGTCAAGAGAAGCAGGACTTCATGCTGTGTTCCCACCCAACGCAAAGAGAATTTTTCGCGTGGCGAGATTACATGTAAAGTCAATGCAAACACGCAAATTCGCTCAAGTTCCACACTTTTTAAATCTTTTCGTATTTCTTATTTTTTTTTCTTTTTTTTTTTTTTTTTTACTCACGCTGTGTCGCGAAAGTTGATCAATGTCGAGATGTCACTGACGTTTTAGAGGAAATGGAGGGCAAGGGGATTGTATCTGTTTGTGGGCATCCTCTGCTACACCCCACTACTTCGTATTTGTTTATAATAGTCATTTTGGATGGTTCAACGGTTGGCTCCTAGCGATTCGTGAATAATTCTCTCCGCGTTTGGTGTGAACACAGCTTAAGAACTCAAATGTGTATCGTACTGGTTTCAAAATGGCCATGAACTTGAACTCTTGAGCTCTACTGTTGGAATGACATGAACTGCAGCGTCACTTTTATTACAAGAAATGTATCTCTCAGTCATACTCTTATGGATGGATGTTCATCCCAGGACCTTTCTCCTCCTCTGCCTCCACCTGCCTCCATCTCCCTCCATCTCCCTCCACCTGCCTCCATCTCCCTCCATCTCCCTCCCCCAGGTTGTCAGGCCCAGGCCCAGGAGCAGTGCTGGCTGGGGGGGTGTTTGCAGTGTCTCGGCTCAGCTGGCAGTGGTCCATGGTGGCCGAGGTCTTCTCCCTCAACAATTTCTTCGTGGGCCTCCTGTTCTCCCTGACGGCCTGCTTCCACGGCGCTGACAGCGCCCCCCAGAGGAGCAAGGTGACCCCTCACTCATCCCAGCACCACCACGAAAAGTCTTTCACTATTTCCACGTTACTACTGAATGACTGTTCTTATTCATATTTGTTTCTTAATGTATGTATGTATTTTTTATCATAATATTAATCTTATTTAGTGAATTGTTTGCTGGTATTGACATGAGGGAAGTTTGAACTCTCATCCTGTCTTTCCCAGTTTGCCCATTGGGGGGCGCTGTGCTGTGGGCTGGCTCTGTGTAACCAGCATACCATGGTGCTGTACGTCCTGGTTATAGTCCCCTGGGTCCTGCTTCGACTCTACTCACATAAGGTAAACCAGCTCCCACTCTGCTCACAGGGGCAACCCCCCCCCAGTCCCCCTCCCCTCTCCCCCCCCCCCCCTACTAAATGGACAGATGGATGTAATTGAGGAGTGTTGAGGTCCAGGTGTCTGTTGCAGGAGCTGACTGTGGGAGGGCTGGCGTCCCTGGGGCTGTGCGTCCTGGTGGGGCTCCTGCCCTACGTGTACCTGCCCCTCTCCTCCCTCCTCAACACGGCTCGCTGGAGCTGGGGCGACCAGACCGCCCTCCCAGGCCTGCTCACACACCTGCTGAGGGCAGAGTACGGCACCTTCAGCCTGGTAAACACACACGCAGACACACACACACAGATGTACCTGTATCGTCATTCGGACATGGTGCTCATTGGTTCTCTACTTGTATCCAGGCGAAGACGGATGTGTCTGTGAACCTGACCGCCATGCTGCAGTGAGTATCTGCCGCTGAAACAGTCACTTCAGCTCAAGCACCTCTTCTCCGTGTTCAGGCTTAGAGGTTTTGTGTTGTCGGGACTGTCGGCCGTCCTGCCTCGGTGTCGTACATTCAAGGTCACATTTGGGATGACGGATCCTCAGAAGGGACTGAATAGCTTCCATCTGCACACAGGGTTAAACACAGACAAGCCGAGAGGGAAGGAGAGGAGAGAGAGATGTGGGAGAAAGAGATGGCGGAGAGAGAGAAGAGAGGGAGAGGGAGAGAAGAAAGAGAGAGAGGGAGAGGAAAAAGAGGGGAGAGACAAAGAGAGAGAGACAGAGAGAGAGAGAGCCCCCCTCTTCTCTCCCTCTTCTCCCTGGCAGCCTTTGTTCTTCCTCCCCTCTTCCCCATCAAAGCAGAACTGAACCTGCTTAGAGGGCCAAATCTCTGTGTTCTGTTTCTCCAGCAGTTTGAAATGATCACTCTGCTCTGGTGTCTAAGCGTGACAAGCTGTGATGACAGACACTGCAATATAGCTGGGGAGAGATGGTGTTTTCCTTCCAACACTACCCTCTCCCCTCCTCCCCTCCCCCCCTCCTCTCTCCCCTCCTCTCTCCCCCCCCTCCCTCCCATCACCCCAGCTCTGATACTTCTCTCCAGCTGACGACACGGGGGATCGTGCGTCTTAAGACCCCCCACCATCACCACCCCTCCGCCCGGCCTCCGCCCACCCACCCACCCTCCCTCCACCTCCCCCCCCTCCCTTTCTCCCCGCTGCTTGATGGGCGAGCTCACCTCCACGCTGACGGAGAGAGACGGACATGACAGCACGTCACGCTCCAGGCGTTACACACACACACACACACTCACACGCACACACACACTCACTGATGCAGGCACACATAGACAGTCGCAGATATATAAGCTGTCAAATACAGATGTGTATTAAGGGAGAGGCAGGGAACCTTCACTGCTGTGGGAGACTGACAGCCTCTCCACCAGGGGGGCCGGGGGGCGGGGGGGCCACGGGTATCTGTCAGGCCTGCTGAAGGGCGGGGGGGGGGGCGAAGGGCTCAGTCACATCAGTGTGTTTGATGGGGGACGGGAGGCCGTTGAGTAATGTGTGTCATTGAGTTTGTTTGAGGTTGGTGAGACGGTTATTATCACATTTCTTTTTGTGTGTGTGTGTGTGTGTGTGTGCTTCAGGGCTCAGCTGAACCACTGTGTAGCAGACCTGTCCCTCCCTGTGCTGGTTCTGTCTGGCTTGGGCCTTCAACTCTCCTCATGGGACAAGTAAGGCACCTCCACACATCATCACCACACAACCGATCAGGTCCGATCAACGCTGATCTTAAAAAAACACCACGAAGCCCTAACCCTAACCCTTCTCGCTCATGTCAAAGAGACGGCGAGAAGCGAGGGTGTGCTTGTTTGTTTTGCTGTTCTCCCCAACATGCCTGTGTGTCCTGGTAGATGTGTGTGTCTGGAGGGAGCTGGGCTGAGTGGTTCAGTAGCTGGTTCCAGTTGTGCTCGGCTGAGCTGTGAGGTACTGCTGATAAGAGAGCAGTGCCAGGGGGCAGCAACGGGCAGGCTGGCTCCAAGGGGGGGCAATTGATGGGCAATGCCCCCCCCTCCCTCTCCCCAAATGGAATTCTGTGACCCCCCCTCCATTATGTTAGCCATGTGAGTTGGAAACCAAACGCCCCCCATCCGATTTGTTCTGGAGCCTTGGAACAGGGCTTCCCTCAGGACACTGTCCACCCCGCTCCTCTGGGTGGCACTGTGATCAAGCTGGCTGCAAACACACACACTCACCCACTCCAGGCACTATTGACAACCTAGCGACATTTCAGAGAGCAAGTAGCGACTTCTGGTGAGATTTTTCTCCCCAACACTGCAACACTTGTTCATGTGTTTGTGTAAGTACTAGAATATCATATGTTCTGTGTGTGTACGACGTGTGGAAGCGTGTTTGTGTGTGTGTACTGCTGTGTGATATACTGTGTGTGTACCTAACCTCTGTGGTGCGTCCTGTTGGCCTGCAGGGGGCGCTGTGAGGTGTCCTGGTTGCTGGCCTGCATGCTGCTGCTCTACTCTCTCTTCTTCTCCTGGAGGGCCAACCTGGACATCAGCCGGCCCTTGCTGCTGGGCGTGGTGAGGCCCGCACCACCCCGGGGACCCAGGCTGGGGACTGCGTTCTCCCGCTGAGCTAAAGGACTGTGTGGGAATGTGTGTTTGTATTTGTGCGTGTGTATATTTTGTGTGTGTGTGTGTGTGGTGTTGCCCGCAGGTTGAGCGGTTCTGGCTGCAGAGTGATGCTGTGGTGTGCGTGCTGGCAGGCCTCGGCTTGGACCGGAGCCAGCAAGGCCTGGAAAGGAGGCTGGGCGGGAGGCTGGGCGGGAGGCTGGGCGGGAGGCTGGGCGGGAGGCTGGGCGGGAGGCTGGGTGGGAGGGGCCTCTGGGGGGCCGCTGCCTGGATCCTCACCGCAGGCCTCCTGACTCGCATGGCGCTCTCCAACTACAGGTGAGCCTCGAACAATCCCCCAACAACTTCAGCGAGTGGGATGCGGGTATTAGCAAACTTGCAACAAAGCTCTCTCTCTCTCCAAATCCCACTTTTCGTTCGTTTTTCCCTGAGTCAACCCAATTTGTCTTGATGTTTTCTCCGCGCTTCGAGGCCGAGCGCTGAACTCTTCAACGTCAGTGTGTTTCCTGCCCCGGCCTCACGGTGGAGGCTGGGGAGAGGCTGGGGAGAGGCTGGGGAGAGGCTGGGTTAGGAGTTAGATCCCGGTGTTGAGGCTCGCGGTGAGATGCTCTCCGTGAGAGGAGGCAGATTACTGCAGCTCAGTTGTGAGGAGATCCAGACAGCCATCACACCACTGCTTTGATCAGGGGGAGAGACCAGCCGGGGTGCTGTCACTCCCCTCTCACCTGACGCCCCACCATTAGATAGGCAGGCTGGGGAGGGGCAGGGGGGAGGCAGGGGGAGGGAGGGGGAGAGCTGACAACTTGCCTCAGTGCACCTGAGAAGCATGCCTGTACACACACACGCACACACACACACTTAGGAATGTGCACACACACAAAACACATCATACAGTCACAAGCGCTTACACTGTGTCCACACGTTTAAGCACACGGGAACAGTTCCTCGATGCACGTGTAAAAAGTGGCAGAGCTGAGCTGGTGTTGTTCTTCCCAGGGAGTGTGACCAAAGCAGGAACAGTGTGGTGGAGAGGTTCGGTCTGGAGGTCCTGGCTTCTGCTCCTCCAGACTCCATCATCCTGACCCGGGGAGACCTGCCGGGGAACACCCTGCGTTACCTGCACTACTGCCTGGCCCTCCGGCCGGACGTACGGCTGGTGGACCAGGAGGTCAGCGCTCCTTCTGCTACGCTTCCCTGAGACCAACTCTCTCTGTCTCTGTCCTTACCGCACGCAAACAAGATAACACTGTGGACTTTGTGATTGAAGTTCTTATGCTCTTATTATGAATGCATGTATTTTGTTTTGACAGTACAGAAGAAACGTTTGATGTTCAGAGTGTATCGTCTCCACATGTCTTTTTTGTATTTTTATTTTATTTTATTGCAGATGTTTTTATCCAAAGCGACGTATTGTGGGGGGTATTTGAACCTGGAAACCTCTTGATCTGCAGTCAAATGCTTTAACCACTAAGCTCTGCCTTTCCCTCCCCCCAGATGATGACGTACAGCTGGTACGTTCCCAGGTTAGGGCCTCACCTCACGGGTGTTCGATTCCCCGGCCGCTGGTGGGACCTTGCCGATGACGAGGCCTTCAACCTGGAGCAGTTCCTCTCCTCCAACACACAGTGAGTCGCCGGGCGCCGGGAGGGAAGGGCACGGCTTAGTGGTTAGAGCATCTGACTTCCAGAGTTCACACAGGGTCTGCAGAGAGGGGACTGGGGAGAAGGGAGTGAGCTGTGATTGGCCGAGGATGGGGAGGATGGGAGATGATGAGGTCGAGACGTGAGTGTGGCTACAGTGATGAGTCAGCAGGGAGGAGATAAGCCTGGAGACCTATTAGAGGGAGATAGTGTCTTGATGAGGTGCAGGAGGGGGGCGGGGCGAGCTGCATGCCTGAGTGCTGTCCGCTCTCTGTGGGAACCAGCCGTCTGGAAACACCAGGCCCACCAGGGGGCAGTGTTTGCTTGGCCAACGTGAGTGTCTTTCAGAGGGGCAACTCGGACCAGTGAGATTAACCCTCAGGGCAGAGCACTGGAGATCAGGCTGGAAACTAACCGAAAGGTGTGTGTGTGTGTGAGAGTGCACAGTTACCTGCAGTCACCTGCGGTGAGAGTGAGGGGTGTTGGAAGGGAGATCGTAGGGAGGTGTCCCTCCAGGGGGGTGCAGCGGGTGTGCCTGTGTGTGTGTGCAGGAGGTCTGTGCTGTGTGTGTGCAGCAGGTCTGTGCTGTGTGTGTGTGCAGCAGGTCTGTACTGTGTGTGTCTGCAGCAGGTCTGTTCTGTGTGTCTGCAGCAGGTCTGTTCTGTGTGTCTGCAGCAGGTCTGTTCTGTGTGTGTGCAGCAGGTCTGTTCTGTGTGTGTGTGCAGCAGGTCTGTACTGTGTGTGTCTGCAGCAGGTCTGTTCTGTGTGTCTGCAGCAGGTCTGTTCTGTGTGTGTGCAGGAGGCCTGTGCTGGCCTGCATCGGGCTGCCTGAAGGGGACCGCAGCTGGGAGAGGAGCTTCTCCCGCTGGCCCCTGGGTGTGTGTGACCACCTGGTGCCCTCACGGCAGCACCTCCGCCCGGAGCACTGGGCCCGCCGCACACGCAACCTCTACAACTGGAGCGAGCCTCACAACAGGTACACACACTTATACACACACATTTATGAGGGGAGAGTCAGGTGGCTGAGCGGTTAGGGAAGCGGGCTAGTAATCCGAACATGGCCAGTTCGATTCCCGGTCATGCCAACTGATGCTGTGTCCTTGGGCAAGACACTTCACCCTACTTGCCTCGGGGGAATGTCCCTGTACTTACTGTAAGTCGCTCTGGATAAGAGCGTCTGCTAAATGACTAAATGTAAAATGTAAATGTAAATTTATACTCATACAAACACACATTTATACTCATACAAACACAGATATATACACGTACACACACACATTTATATACACACACATTCACTCACACATATATACACGTGTACATATTTACACACACACGTTTGTCAGTAACTGGACAGGAGTCGAGGAATCTCCAGCTCTGCTTCCTGTCTCCGGGCTTTTCTCCTTGTGGAGATGCCCTGTGTGTTACTGACATGACAAACATGATTAAGTCCAGCTGCATTTGAAGTCAGTAAGCTGTAC
Organism: Osmerus mordax; assembly: GCF_038355195.1. Taxonomy (NCBI): domain Eukaryota; kingdom Metazoa; phylum Chordata; class Actinopteri; order Osmeriformes; family Osmeridae; genus Osmerus; species Osmerus mordax. The sequence goes on along the minus strand of NC_090058.1, from coordinate 2,180,031 downwards.
AGCCAGGCATCCTACTCTTATACTGACATACAGACCTAACCCTGCGCTCATCCATCCTCTCTGCGCTCATCCATCCTCTCTGCGCTCATCCATCCTCTCTGCGCTCATCCATCCTCTCTGCTCTCATCCATCCTGTCTGCGCTCATCCATCCTCTCTGCTCTCATCCATCCTCTCTGCGCTCATCCATCCTCTCTGCTCTCATCCATCCTCTCTGCTCTCTTCTCTCTGCTCTCATCCATCCTCTCTGCTCTCATCCATCCTCTCTGCGCTCATCCATCCTCTCTGCGCTCATCCATCCTCTCTGCGCTCATCCATCCTCTCTGCTCTCATCCATCCTGTCTGCTCTCATCCATCCTCTCTGCGCTCATCCATCCTCTCTGCGCTCATCCATCCTCCCTGCGCTCATCCATCCTCCCTGCGCTCATCCATCCTCTCTGCGCTCATCCATCCTCTCTGCTCTCATCCATCCTCTCTGCGCTCATCCATCCTCTCTGCTCTCATCCATCCTCTCTGCGCTCATCCATCCTCTCTGCGCTCATCCATCCTCTCTGCTCTCATCCATCCTCTCTGCGCTCATCCATCCTGTCTGCGCTCATCCATCTTCTCTGCTCTCATCCATCCTCTCTGCTCTCATCCATCCTCTCTGCGCTCATCCATCCTCTCTGCTCTCATCCATCCTCTCTGCTCTCATCCATCCTCTCTGCTCTCATCCATCCTCTCTGCGCTCATCCATCCTCTCTGCTCTCATCCATCCTCTCTGCGCTCATCCATCCTCTCTGCTCTCATCCATCCTCTCTGCGCTCATCCATCCTCTCTGCGCTCATCCATCCTCTCTGCGCTCATCCATCCTCTCTGCTCTCATCCATCCTCTCTGCTCTCATCCATCCTCTCTGCGCTCATCCATCCTCTCTGCGCTCATCCATCCTCTCTGCTCTCATCCATCCTCTCTGCTCTCATCCATCCTCTCTGCTCTCATCCATCCTCTCTGCGCTCATCCATCCTCTCTGCGCTCATCCATCCTCTCTGCTCTCATCCATCCTCTCTTCTCTCTGCTCTCATCCATCTCTCCAGCCTGTGTTCTCTGCCCGGGCTTCACTATCTCCTCCTCCTGCTCCTCCTCCTCCTCCTCCTCCACTTCTCAGATTCATTCCAGCTCCTTCGGAATGAGACCCGAGCAAGACATTAGGGCCCTCAGCAGTTAGAAATGAGACTGAAGATGAAACATAATGAGTTTCTCATTGCGTTTTGTCAATAAGTGTGTCAAAAGTGGAATTAGTCAAAGCTCCATATTCTGTTGCTGTTGCCAGCAGCCTCTCATTCACTCAGATAATCACAGCTGAATACTGTGACATTATTTCCCCTTGCCCTCACTACAAGCGTGGCCGTTCATGCCCACGAGCCAAATATTAGCTCGGAAACCCCGCTAAAATATTCTTTTGAAGAAGAGGTCAAGTGTTTAAAGGCAAGCCCGACTGAGGGAGATGGGAGACTTGGCTCATTCCATGTCTAATGTGCAACCTAGCATTGTTGCTCGCCCGTCAAGTGTGTAAATGTAAATATGTATCGGTTTTCATGTATGTAAATATTGATCTAAATATATATATATATATATATATACACTAAATAATAAAGGGGTTTGTTTTGCAGTTTCCATCCTGGGTCCTGGGAGCAAGTAGCCAATGAGGAGATGTGGCAGGCCAGGTAGAGTACATCAAAAACCTCAACTCACATCTGCAGCATCTCGATAACCAGCCTCGTGTGGTAGACCATCCACACACAACCAGCCTCGTGTGGTAGACCATCCACACACAACCAGCCTCGTGTGGTAGACCATCCACACACAACCAGCCTCGTGTGGTAGACCATCCACACACAACCAGCCTCGTGTGGTAGACCATCCACACACAACCAGCATCGTGTGGTAGACCATCCACACACAACCAGCCTTGTGTGGTAGACCACACACACAACCAGCATTGTGTGGTAGACCATCCACACACAACCAGCCTCGTGTGGTAGACCATCCACACACAACCAGCATCGTGTGGTAGACCACACACACACATGTTCTGGTTCTCCTGGTTCGTCCAGCGCTCAGCCCGGCTGTCTGTGTGTTTGTTTCAGGATGAAGACGGCGTTCTTCCTGTTCGACGTGGCGGAGGGGGTGCAGGGGGAGATGCAGGCTCTGCTGTTTGAGCTCTCCTACACTGTGAGTGTCCGCAACGCTGCCGAGCAGGATCACTGACCTTATCATACAGGGAGCAACACAAAAGCCTTCATCTCAACACCAACAACAATGGTCCTTGTAATTGTTATTGATAAGATCTGTGTGTGTGTGTGTGTGATTGACAGCTGTATAAGGAGATAGTGGAGGCCTATGAGGACTATCCCTCTAACTGGGATAAGAACCTGGCGCTGGCCTGTGAGCGGCTGCTTCGGTCTGGTGGGCGGGGCCACAGCCCGGACGCCCTGCTGACCTGCAGCCTGCAGCACTTCAGACTGTACCTGCAGAAGGAGCCCTCAGACCTGCAGGCACCCGCCATCCACACTGCCATCACACACCTGCTCCAGGAGAGAGACCGTCTGAGGGCCACATCCCGCCCGTGAGGCCAGGGGGGTCCAGCCAGGGTAGAGGCAGGGGCAGGGGGGGAGGCAGGTCTCTTCAGACAAGGTGACAGAGCTCTGAACATGGAGGAGATTATTCTGTCACAACTGGAAACGTTCTTCGGGTCAACCAGACCTTTTTTGGTACTCATGACACTATTGGTGGTTCCCACAGAGACGGGACTCTGCTTTTACAGCCCGGTGTGATCTGAATCGACCTGTTCATTTCTCCTCAGAAACACTCACTTCCTTTCATTCGCTCAGTCAGTCTTATCTCTGCACCCCTCCCCTCAGAAACACTCTTTTCACTTTCCTGTCGTTCGCTCGCTCAATCAGTGTATCTCTGGATCTCTCTCTCCCTGGCTGTCTGGCGTCTCGCGTGGTGATCATGTGACCTCCAGCCGTCCCCCTCCTCTCCTCCTCACAGGAGAACGGCAGGGGCTGGGATTGAGGGAAACCCAATTCGGGGGCAGAAATGAGGGATTAGAGCGTCCGCTTAATCTGGGACAGACTTGTGCAACGCTGCCACAGGCTCTGTACCCAACCCTGGCCACCAGCCACCCTCCATCCAGCTCTCCCTCTACATCCATCTTTCTTTCCATCCATCTATCTTTATCCATCAATCTTTCATCCATCCATCTTTCTATCTATCCATCCATCCCTGATGGTCCTTAAAACATTAAAAACTAATGGAGCTTTCCCTTCCTTCCTTACAGCAGTGCTATAATCCCTCGTGGATTTAAATGAAATATGAAATGTCACAATGCCAGAAACCCTTTTAGAGAGTTGTGTGTGTGTGTGTGTTAGGTCTTGGGTGCTCTCCCTCTCTCTCTCACACACACACACACTGAGACCAAACAGACACACTGCACGGTGGAATGCTTTGCTTTCATGTCCAGGAAGACGGTCCCTAGCGACACAGAGTCACGCATCCATTCAGAGAAAAACAAATGCAGGCATGCAAGAACCTCAAGCAGAGGACAGGCCCCTGAATAGACCCCGATACAAGGTGTGTGTCTAGCAGAGGACAGGCCCTTGAACAGACCCCGATACACGGTGTGTGTGTGTGTGTGTGTAGCAGAGGACAGGCCCCTGAACAGACCCCGATACACGGTGTGTGTGTGTGGGGGGGGGGGACAGAGAACAAGGACAGGAAGGAACCACATCTGTAGATGTTAGACTTTTCTTCTACTCCTCCTTCTAACCCTTTCGTCCTTTCCATTGTCAGTAAACCTACGTTTGTCTAAAACCTTTGTTTACCACTGGATATCTATGAAAGAGCATGTGGCATTTGGGCACCTTGCGTGTGTATCAAGGTCCTGTCTCTGGTCTCTGCTGCCTCCCAGACCAGTCCGGTGTGGTGTCTTCTCACTGCTGATGGTTGAGAGAGCGATGCAGAGCTGAGGATGCTGTGGTGTCGGCTCTATGTATGAGGATTTTTCTCTCCCGTAAAAGAAAGTGTTACTGCTTTCTGAAAATTTAAATACTGTAATAAATATTCCTCTTTTTCTGTAAAAATGTTCCTGCCTATTTTCTTAGTTTTGTGCTGGAGTTTTTAAAATGTTCTTTCCTACAACAAATACATTTCTTTTCAAAAAAAATATATTTCATGTTTACCACCTTTGGGTTAGTTTGGGTGTTTTATTTTACGTCATCATTTGACTTTTCCTCTCACCTCACCATGTCCTCTGTCTTCACTTTAATCTGTCCTACTCTCTCTCTTTTCCTCTCTCTCTTTCATCCCCCTCTCCCCCATCCCCTCCTCCCTCGTCTCCCCTGTCTCCGAGAGGCAGTTGCCCACCCCAAATCAGCAAGCTGCTGAGGATTGTGGGAACCCATGGAATCGCCGTGACCACGGATGTAGGCAGGGTGCCACGGCAACGCTGGAATGTGGGGCGTCTGAGGAGATAAGAGCTGTGAGCCCAGCCAGGGAGGGGAGGGAGGGAGGGTGAAGGGGGAAAGAGGCAGAGAGAGGGTGAGACAGAGACAGAGAGAGACGACACTATGAACAGCCAGAGAAAGAGAATAGCGACAGAGGGAGAGAATGGAGGAGGGAGGGCTTTGGGGGGAGAGGGGGGGGGGGCGGTGCAGCACACTGGAGATGGGAAGCCAGCCTTATTCCTCTTTGCATTTCATTTACATCCCTGGCCGTATCGACCAATCGGATTGGGAGCAAAGCCCAGGGCTTAGGAGGGGAATAAAAAGACAAAATGCCGTTGCTTCTCTCATCCCTCCCTGATAATACCCTTCTGTTTTTCTTTTCTCTTTCCCTCCCGTCTATAAGTAGATACTGTCCGAAATGCCAGCGGAAAAGCGACACCTCTGCTTGCTGTGTATCTCAGATAGACCGAACGAGAGCAGGGGCTGAAAAGACAGCTTTAGCAGCTGGGCCTATCTCCACTCCTCTCCACTCCGCCTGCTTGGCTACGTGGAGAGAAGCTGGGGTGGGGAGGGGTGGTGGTGGGGGGGGGGCAAGGGGGAGGTGTTGGTTAGTGTTTGGAAAGAGAACAGGGGGTGGGAGAGCCATGATCTACAGAGCTGGCCACAGATTTCGCAGCGTCTTCCACTCTGGAGAAACCTCCTCTCAGATCCGTTTCCTAAGCAGGGAAACCTGTTACAAGGGTGTTTGTGCCGCGCCACCCATCTCTGATCGCTGCCAACGCCCGCAACCCAACTTCACACCTTGTATTTTTAGCTTGGGATTGCGCTAGTTATTCTTCTCTACTTGAAGGTTATTTACAATGCAGACTTTTTGTTGTTGTTGTCCTGAGGCCTGTTCCATAAAGCGAGTTTACAGAATAAGCCAGACTTGTGTCAGTTAGTCTGACTCATTTCTAGTTCATTCTGTTCCATAAAGCTAGCTCAACGTAGTTCAAACTCGGTTACTATGGCAACTTAGACTGCGAAACTAGTTTGGTCAGGGCAGGCTAACTGTCAGGCTTAGCGTGACTTGGTGCTTAACCGGACCTTCCTGTAACACTGACCCAACGGGAAAACGATGATTTATTCTCATTTTCTTATTCTCATCAGTTAAATATGTTCAACATTGATAGAAAATCAACTTAAATAGCCTACATAGGCTACTACATTTAGCCTAATGCATTAAACGATGATGAACAATGATTTGATACACGCCATGTTAAACGTGGCCTATGGCTATCCTAGTTTGTGATTTCAAATGTTTAGGCATCAGGGATAGGCCTATCTCAATCTAAATTATCCGAGTATAATTATCATAGCTATATAGTTGTTAACAGTAGTCTACAATTGCAAAACAAACCTCAATCCATAGGCTAGATCTATAGGCCTATCCTCCATTTTCCCGACACAACCATGTTAAAAAGTTAGGCTAGCCTACTGGGTAATGTATTGATTAATAGTAGGCTATTTATTTAAAACAATGGCAAAAAAAAGTAAATTTACATGTGTTTAGAGGGTGTCTGTTTTTTAATCAACGAAGTAAAGGTCTATAAAAAAGGACCTCGACCTACGTAGCCTATAGTTCACGTCAATCATGGCGTGTCGTTTCATTTTGATGAAGTGGTGGATGAGGGAGCTGTCATAGTACAAGGCTTAAAGGGAACGTTCTTTCTGGAAGAAGTCACGTGGCTGTGTGCATTGCTTTTGCCGTGTGGATTGTATGATCCATGTTTTACCTCTCTGGCTGCTTAAGAATAGGGTGCACGTGCAATTAGCTTGACTACTTAAATCTGACTTGAATTAGTAGGACTGCGTGAGCTGAAATTGGCCTTTATGGAACCGCTTTAGCCCCGCTTGACTTGTTAAGCTAAATCAAGTCTGGTTTGGGACTTCAAGTCCAACTTATTTGAGCGGCCTTTATGGAACAGGCCCCTGGTGTCTTAGGGTTCCAGTGCTGTGTATACAAACACATCCTTGTATATTGAGTCCTCTGAGGCCTGTTGTACTTCATGGGGGTTGGGTAAGTGTGAACAGCCTTTAGTTTCACATTAGCTTGATGAGTGCATCTCAGTGTGAGGCAGCCATTGTTTGGAAGAGTGCTGAGTAAGTACAATACCTTTAGCATGTTGACTGGGTTTCTCTGTTTGAACAGGTGATTTAGTGTTCTCCCTATTGTGATGCTGTGTATGTTTGTTTGTCTTGTGTTTGGTTGGAACCTGGTCCTGGAAGTGTTTCTCCTGTCTAGATGCAGTGTGTTATTGTGGTGAGGTCTGTGTTGTGTGGAGTGCAGGGTCCAGTGTGTTGTGTTTGTTGTTGATGTACAGCTTATGATGAGGGGGATGGTTGTCGGTCCGATGAGAGACTGGCAACAGAGCACTGAGACGTCAAGAGAGTCCTCTGCTGTTCACCACCAGACGCCTGGAGAAGATAAAGCCGACCCAGGACCCTATGAGATCCCCCCAGCCTTCACCCTTCTAATAAAACCCCTCCACAATAGAGGCTGAGGAGGGAGGGATTAGAGGTCAGGGGCTGGAGGATTTTTGGTCATCTCCATTTTCCAGGATCCATTTTGAACCTTTTTCTAATCTCCCAGCCTGCATACCTCCAGTGGGCTGGTGGGCGTGGCCTGGTGGTGGCGCTCGTCCGACAGGGTCTGGCGGGCTGGCTGATAGGCCAGGAACTAGGGATAGGGAGGGGCTTAACCCTGGCAGCAACAGGAAGTACCGCAGGGGTTGTGTGGACAGTTGGTTCACTCACTTCCTCTCTAAAGATTGAGAGATGTGTATATACTGTACATTTGTGAGTGTGGTTAACCATCACGCGCTAATCTATAACATTAGCAAACATTAGAGTTTGTCGTATATGGCTGACAGCATTTCCTACCTGAGTGTCTGTTGTGATCTTGAGGACATACGTTGGCTTGTTTCACACAGCCCCTCGTGCACACAGCCCCTCGTGCACACAGCCCCTCGTGCACACAGCCCCTCTTCCTATATCAAAGACGGACCTGCCTGGCGTAATTGAAAACTGCTTCTGTGGTGTAAAGGTCCAGCGCTGCGGAGAGGCAGAACAAGCTCTCCGCTCTCCAGATCTATTTAAATAATTGAGGAGTAAACTGACAATTTAGGCACCTTTCTGGAGACCCCTGGGGGGCTCTCAGGGACCTCTCTGTCTCCCCCGTACAAGAGCTCCACCGGGCAGAGGATGATATCTCTCTGCTGGGGGAGAGGCAGGGAGGGAGGGAAGGCGGAGGGATGGACGTAGGGGGGGAGAGAGCCAGAAGGTGTTTCGCCAATCAAGCGGGGCACGTTCCCTCCCCCAGGTTCTAATTTTGTGCCACATTAAAGAGCTCGGCCTCCGTTTAGGACACAGAGACGCATTTTCATAATTTGCCACATCTGTCGGCTAGCTCGAGGTGACTCTTCCTCGCTCTCCTTTTTTCCTCTCCTCTCATTCTCCCCCCCTCTCTCTCTTCCTCCCTCTCCTCCTTCTCTCCCTCTCTTCTTCCTTCTCTTTTCCCTCCGTCTGAATAGACGGCCTGGGGATGAATGATTCATTCTATTCGTTTCTGGAGTCAGGTGGCTGAGCGGTGAGGGAGTCGGGCTAGTAATCTGAAGGTTGCCAGTTCGATTCCCGGCCGTGTCAAATGACGTTGTGTCCTTGGGCAAGGCACTTCACCCTACTTGCCTCGGGGGGAATGTCCCTGTACTTACTGTAAGTCGCTCTGGATAAGAGCGTCTGCTAAATGACTACATGTAAATGTAAATGTTTCTATCGACAACTTTGATTTTGGTAGAAGGTAAATACAGTGCAGATATTATTACATCCCATATTATTACATTTGTTTTATACCAGAATAACCATTGACTGTCACACAAACAAATGTATTTTATTTTCTAAAAGCTTGTTTGTCTTTCCTTGAAAGTCTCCATTGCAAGAGTTTGTCTTCTTTGTCTTCCACTACAGGCCTACTCCTAGTGGTGTGTGCTATAATGTATTACATTTACATGTAGTCATTTAGCAGACGCTCTTATCCAGAGCGACTTACAGTAAGTACAGGGACATTCCCCCCCCGAAGCAAGTAAGGTGAAGTGCCTTGCCCAAGGACACAATGTCATTTGGCACGGCCGGGAATCGATCTGGCAACCTTCAGATTACTAGCCCGACTCCCTCACCGCTCAGCCACCTGACTCCGTCATTTAATTCAGCAGACGCCTTCATCCACAGCGACGTGGTTTGGATTCTTCCGCTCTTACGTCCCGAGAAAGGAATGCTCTACAAAGCCTTCAGTCAATTCTTATGATGTCATGTATTCAGTTGGCAGACACTAGAACAGGGGAAGTCTGCACCTGCAGCCTCTTGATCTGCAGTCAGGTTCTCTAACCGCTAAGCTGTACCCTCCCTGTGTGTTGTGACAGGTTTGAGTCTTACTGACTCAGTTCGTTCCTCCGCAGCAGCAGCACGGGGAAGCATCGATTCACACGTGATTGGTCACATAATTCACAGACTCATGGGGCATTTCATCACTGACAGACAAGCTAATCTAAAATCCCCCAATTTACAAATGGAAATCCCAACATCCAATTGAGCTAATAGAGGAACTTGAATGGGATAATAAGATGTGGTGTAATACTGTGTAAAAAGCCTGTAATGTTGTGTTGGTGTGTGAGCTTGTGTGACTGGGTGTCTGACTGTCTGCAGTGATTACCGGGGCCCGCGGGCCTGGCTGGGGTCGGTGGCTGGGATAGGGTGCTCCTCTCTGGGCTAGGAGATACGCCTGTCTACCCCTGCTGCTGGAGCCCTGGGTGAAGTTACCTGGAGCTCTTTCTCTGTCTCTCTTTAATTTCCTCTCTCTCCATCCCTCGCTCCCTGTCTCTCTCCCTCTCCACTGCTGCAGTGCTCGCAGATGTGCACAAACAAGGGAGGATTAAAGCAAAACGAATCTAAACAGGCAAAGGGAATTAGAGTGATGGGTGTCGGTGGGCTGGTGCACCGTGATAAACATAACGATGCTGTGTGTGTGTTTGTGTTCAGGGTGTGTGTGTGTTTGTCTGTGTGTTTGTGTTCAGGGCGTGTGTGTGTTTGTCTGTGTGTTTGTGTTCAGGGCGTGTGTGTGTGTTCCAGTGTCTAGGGGATTATCAGTGGTTAGGCGTGTGTGTGTGGCTGAGTTACTGCTTCTGGGTGTCTGTGTGTGTGTGTGTGTGTGTGTGTGTCTCCGTCTATGTTTTTGTAATTATGTGTGTGTACACAACCCTCGCTCGTGTATGTAACCGATGTGGCACCGCATACAGGCTCACAAAAACAAGAGTGTGCCCTCTGCATGGGAGGCTGGCTTTATTTCTCCTCAGTATGCGACAGTTTGGGGTCATATTCTCTTTGTTCATCACAATGTAAGCATGTGTTTTCATGCTGCTGCTAATCTAGGCCTACATTATCTTTTTTTTTTTTTTCTGGACATATAAAACCTAATAACTGGACAATGACTTGGTCTAATAATATCTGGGAAACATTAATCATATAGGGTGACAATAAACCATGTAAAATATTCAAAGTGCTTCAACAGGGATGGAAGTTGTTTTGAATGTGGCTCCTCCAGATGTGGTGTTGTTCTTGAGTGTGTGACTGGCTGGTTGGTTGGCTTGCCGGCTGATGCTGGCTGACTGGCTAGCTGGCTGGTTGCTCTGGCTGGCTGGCTGGAGTGATGAGGCACCAGTAGGGGGTTGTGATCAGCAGACTGAGGCTCCCCTGCTGAGGGGCTCTGGGATTAAGGCTAAACCCGGCCCTGCCAGATGGGCACCACACATCCTAACATCCCACCCTCCTCCCCCACCACCTCCATCCACCCTCCTCTCCCACCACCTCCACCCACCCTCCTCTCCCACCACCTCCACCCACCCTCCTCTCCCACCACCTCCATCCACCCTCCTCTCCCACCACCTCCATCCACCCTCCTCTCCCACCACCTCCACCCTCCTCTCCCACCACCTCCATCCACCCTCCTCTCCCACCACCTCCATCCACCCTCCTCTCCCACCACCTCCACCCTCCTCTCCTCTCCTCTCCCACCACCTCCATCCACCCTCTTCTCCCACCACCTCCACCCTCCTCTCCCACCACCTCCATCCACCATTCTCTCCCACCACCTCCATCCACCCTCCTCTCCCACCACCTCCATCCACCCTCCTCTCCCACCACCTCCATCCACCCTCCTCTCCCACCACCTCCATCCACCCTCCTCTCCCACCACACATCCTAACATCCCACCCTCCTCCCCCCACCTCAGGACCGGGCTAGCCTGAGCCATGCTGGGGACACCAGACTCCTTGGAGAGCCACACTTGGTGCCTCTCTCACAGTAATGATCCTGTTGATGGTGATAACAGGCAATGTGATGCAACCCGTTTGTCTATGGAGTTGGCCTTCAGCTAAGGGCCTTGTAGCAACACCAGCTACGTGGTTGATTTTCCCTTTATTGATTAATTGATTTTCCACAATTAAGAGACAGATGCCCAATCTGTGTTTACATAATGTGAATGAGTTTGCAATGCAGTGAGAGAGAAGGAAAGAGTGAGATAATGTAAAATAAAGTAAAAATATATCAGTTGGTTGTGTTTTCTCTCTGGTCCACTTCCTTCTCTCTGGTCCACTTCCTAGCCACAGGTGAGAGAGGCAGTAGATGCGATATGAGGTTCTCTTCAAAGTGTCATCATGTGGACACTTATGGCCAGTCAGCAGGTCCAGGAGAGGTTTTACCAGGGTCAGGAAATGAAACTCATGGTTTTTTGATCTTGCCTGTCTGTGCAATAATTCAGAGCTGCTGGCAACATTTTAGTGATGGAGTGTGTGTGTGTGTGTGTGTGTGTGTGTGTCTGGACGTGTGTGTGTGTGTCTGGACGTGTGTGTGTGTCTGGACGTGTGTGTGTGTGTCTGGACGTGTGTGTGTGTGTGTCTGGACGTGTGTGTGTGTGTCTGGACGTGTGTGTGTGTGCGTGTGTGTGTGTGTGTGGACGTGTGTGTGTGTCTGGACGTGTGTGTGTGTGTGTCTGGACGTGTGTGTGTGTGTGTCTGGACGTGTGTGTGTGTGTCTGGACGTGTGTGTGTGTGTGTCTGGACGTGTGTGTGTGTGCGTGTGTGTGTGTGTGTGGACGTGTGTGTGTGTCTGGACGTGTGTGTGTGTGTGTCTGGACGTGTGTGTGTGTGTGTCTGGACGTGTGTGTGTGTGTCTGGACGTGTGAGTGTGTGTCTGGACGTGTGTGTGTGTGTGTGTCTGGACGTGTGTGTGTGTGTGTCTGGACGTGTGTGTGTGTGTCTGGACGTGTGTGTGTGTGTGTCTGGACGTGTGAGTGTGTGTCTGGACGTGTGTGTGTGTGCGTGTGTGTGTGTGTGTGGACGTGTGTGTGTGTCTGGACGTGTGTGTGTGTGTGTCTGGACGTGTGTGTGTGTGTGTCTGGACGTGTGTGTGTGTGTCTGGACGTGTGAGTGTGTGTCTGGACGTGTGTGTGTGTGTGTGTCTGGACGTGTGTGTGTGTGTGTCTGGACGTGTGTGTGTGTGTCTGGACGTGTGTGTGTGTGTGTCTGGACGTGTGAGTGTGTGTCTGGACGTGTGTGTGTGTGTCTGGACATGTGTGTGTGTCTGGACGTGTGTGTGTGTGCGTGTGTGTGTGTCTGGACGTGTGTGTGTGTGTCTGGACGTGTGTGTGTGTGTGTGTCTGGACGTGTGTGTGTCTGGACGTGTGTGTGGTGAGGGGCGTACTGGCTTGGGAATGCACACTGTTGATTACCTCATACCTGTTTGTGTCAGACTATTTTAAGCACAAAATATTTTTTTACAAAGCAGATAATTCGGTCCAAACTAAACTGATGCTGGTATTCCCTCACCTGGACGCGCTATCCTGAGAATCGCCAGCACTACTTTGGAAATCTCTGCTTTACTAGAAAGCAGATTACATGAGACAAGTGTACAAACAAATGCAAGATTACAGGCTGTGAACATGTTCGGTCTAAAGCCCTTTGCAACAAGCTCAACTCAGCACAATGTCTCTCTCTCCCAGAGCTAAATGTGGATATCCCTCTGAATGTCCCTTCTGGTCAGCCATGCGCTCCTCTAAGGCCACCACCTCAGTGATGACAGCACTCCAGTCAGTTGTCTTGTCTCCTCCGCTGGTATTAGTTTGGCTTTGGAGTTCGAGTGACTACAGGGTTTAAAAGCGGATTGTTTAAAAACAAGGAAGAATAGAGACTGGCTGTTGTTCTTGAAAAGCTGTGTTTATCCTGGATTAGAGACACCAACATGTTAATAATTGTTTCTCACAGAACTGCAAAGAAGCACTTTCCTGTAATCCCCTAATCAGGCATTACACCTCTGAGCGGAGCCAGGGCGCAGGCGCTGCTGACGTGCACGTCTACACACTGCCAAACACACACTCAGCACCACACACACTCTCCTCACCACACACACTCTCCTCACCACACACACTCTCCTCACCACACACACACACTCCTCACCACACACACTCTCCTCACCACACACACTCTCCTCACCACACACACTTTCCTCACCACACACACTCTCCTCACCACACACACACACTCTTCACCACACACACTCTCCTCACCACACACACTCTCCTCACCACACACTCTCCTCACCACACACACTCTCCTCACCACACACACACTCTCCTCACCACACACACTCTCCTCACCACACACACTCTCCTCACCACACACACACTCTCCTCACCACACACACACTCTCCTCACCACACACACACTCTCCTCACCACACACACACTTCTCACGACACACACACACTCACAATCCAAACCACGACGGTTTTTCCTTCTCCTCCACCGTCCAAACACGCCCCACACGTCAAAAATCCCAGTTTTTTCATATTCTGTTTGTAGTCACACTGATATCCATCATAGAGGAATGGGTCTAACTTCCCTGTCTGCCTTCCTGAATGGGATCACAGTTGAGTGGGTCTGATAACTGGTCTGCAGTGTTGACAGAAGATCTAACAGGTCCCAGGAACACTATGCCCCAGCCAGCGTGTCAGCTGCTATTGGGAGGCCGTGTGTGACTGCTGCATGCTGGGAGGATGACAGGTACTGAGTGGGGAGCCATAAGACAGACGTGGCCAGAGGTGGGAGGACAGATCCACACGCCGCAGGTCGGCAGAGAGGATCACTGACAGCAAGACTCTTAGGAACGCTAAGGGCTTTACTGTTTTTTGTTGTTTTTCAACAACAACAAAAAATACATAAACTTTATTTATGTAGCTTTACTATTTCTAATTTGACTTCCGGTTTTGTAGAGTGCTTCTTTGAAAACAAATGTCTAAAGATGGGTGTCAGCATTCACCGACTGAGGAAAAAATGGGTCTGAAGCATGTGGACGTTGCCTTGCTTTCACCGTTTTTTGGAGCATCAAACAAAGTGTGTGACCTTTCCAGGTCTGGTCAGCCTTCATCGGAGCCTTCGCAGAGTCATCCTTTATTGTCAGGAAGTGAGTTTCAGCTGGCCAATCAGAAGCAGACCGGTAATTGTGGGTCGTACTGCTAGTGAGTGTTGTAACGGACGTGTAAATAGGCTGGTCGATTCGCTCGTCAACAGTAGCAGGTGTGACTCAATTGTCAGTTCCCCATATTCTATGTGAACTCTTGTTTGTGAAAATGCTTTTCACAAATCCCACACAGATTCAATTGTTTCCACGACACCCATCTCCCCCCCCTCCCCCCCCATCAATCCATACATCCAATTTTTATAAAGAAAATTCTCCCTTTTGTTTTTCTTTCTTTTTTTCCCCCTCAGCCATTGTTAGTGTTGAATGTTTATTGTTTGTCGTCCACCCCCCAACCCCCCCACCCCCCCCCGCCCTCCTTGCCGGGCTGGCTGGAGAGTGTGCAGAGGGGATCGGCAGGGATTAACCTGGGGAATTTAATTAGTGAAGCTGTCGTCCCTGCCCTTAACATTTCAATCTCCCTGGCTGGTGCTCGGCCTATGACGGCCAGGTGCCATGGGAAGGGGGGGCGGGGGTGCGGGGGGGGGGGGCAGTGGGGGGCAGAGGCAGGACACACGTTTCACAAACAGATTAGTCCCCGTGGCCTGAGTGGCCCCGATGGAGGGATGAGACGAGGAGAGAGAAAGAGAGGAGAGGATGAAGAGATAATAGGAGGCGTTGTTATGGTTTATCTGGGTGGGGATGAGAGGTGGTGGGCCAGCATGTGCCCTTACTGGTGCCCCTCCCTCCCCTCCTCCCTCCATCCCTCCCCCAGCCCAGGGTGTTGCTGTGAAGCGGAGGAGGGGAGGTGAGGAGGGGGCTAGACAGTGTGAGCTTGGGGTAATCGCTACTCAATCCAAGCCAGCATTGTTGCATTGTAATCCCGATTCTAAGCTTCCCATTAACCCATCTGGACCCTCACCCCCCCTCCCTCCTCCCTCCCCCCTTACACACCCACCCGGACGCTGGTGTGGCTGTGTGCTGGAAGTGTGACCGTCCCTTGTGCACCTGCCAGGGGGGCATTTCCAGTAAAATTCTGGAGGAAATGCTACAGGAATGTCCTCTACATCCCAGTACCCCCCAGCCTTCCTCCCACCCCAGCCCCCACCCCTCCTGACCCAGAGGTCACCAGCGATCTTCAGTTAATATTCTCTACACACGTCTGGCTCTGGGGACCTGAGACCTCCTCTGGGACTGGTGAAAATGGTCCGACATGATGTCCTCGCTTGTTGGCACTTTTAAAAGCATTTCATTCAGTCAGACTTGGCCGACTCCCTCCCCTGACCTTGGGAGTCTCTTACTGAAACACCCCGTTTAGAAACAAATCTATTTGTTTTGTGTCATGTTTCCTTTGTGGGAAAACTGTGAATAAAACTGTGACATAAATTGAGTTTTATTTCATTTTATGATACTTATGAAACTGTTTTTATATATTGATGGTGGATTTGATTTAGTCACAAGAAAACTGAACAGTAGGCTGCTTGTGTTTACGTCTTCATCTCCTTTTCCTAGAACCCCCCTCCTTCCTCTCTCTCTCTCTCTCTCTCCCTCCCTCCATCCACCCCCCCCCACCCCCTCCCTGCTCCCCAGTGAACCCCTCCCTTTGCTGGGCTGGGCTGTGTCAGTGTGCCACTAATTAAGGACTCTCATGGCTGTGGGTTACACTCATTAGTAAACTGTAGCATCCTCACTGTCCAGCCAGGCAGGGTGAGAGGCAGGGGGAGGCAGGGTGAGAGGCAGGGTGAGAGGCAGGGGGGAGGCAGGGGGGAGGCAGGGGGGAGGCAGGCTGGGAGGAGGCGGGTTGGGTAGTGGGGGTTGGTGTGGGGGCAGATTGGGGTAGTGGGGGGCAGGTTGGGGTAGTGGGGGGCAACAGCTGATGCAGTTTGGGACCTTCTGCCCCTGAGGCATAGTTCTGTTGGTGGCCAGAAGGTCATGGTGGAGACTGTTTTTTTCTATCTGTTACTGTGTTGTCTAGTCGCACTGGCAGTTAAAATTAGTTAAGAGGTATCACAGAACTATGTAGGTATATTATTTACTGTGTCTCATCACCTTTCCATTCTTTGTCCACTGCCTCAACAGATGACGAGCAGGCAGGTTTAATCAGCGTAGCCTGCGGTCATGGTGATGTAACTCATGCAGCGATGTTGGGTCAGTTTGAAAGTGCCGTTGTTTCTGCTATTTCTGTGTCCCTGTTGTTGTTACAGTGGGAGCAGTTAGGGTTCTCTGCTACTCTGTCACCACCCTGCCCCCTCGGCACCCCCCCCCCCCTGCCCCCTCCTCCTTCCTCCTCCTCATCCCCCCTCCTCTTCCTCCTCCTCCTCATCCCCCCTCCTCCTTCTCCCCCCCCTCCTCCTCCCCCCCCCCTCCTCCCCCCTTCCTCCTCCTCATCCCCCCTCCTCCTCTACCCCTCCTCCTCCCCCCCTCCTCCTCCCCCCTTCCTCCTCCTCATCCCCCCTCCTCCTCTACCCCTCCTCCTCCCCCCCTCCTCCTCCCCCTCTTCCTCCTCCCCCCTCCTCCGCCCCACACTTCAGCTGTCCTACACTTGGTGATTGTTTCTTCCATTTTCATGGAAATGTAAAAAAACAACAAAAACAAGCAAGTGTTTTCTTTATGAAAGTAGGCCACACAACTGCTGCCAAACAAGAGGCAGCTAGAGGGTCAGGGTGACACAAGGCGTGCGTAACTGCACCGCCAGGAACAACCTGCTGTTGTCCCGACAGCAGACACAACAACCAGACATACAAACACCCCGACCATCGAAATGGTCTAGACAGGGTCCTCAACACAAATACACACACACACACACATTCACACACACACACACACACTCACACTCACACACACACACACACACACACACACACAGAAAGACACTGTACATTTTCATTCATTCAAATTATAAAACTCCATACCACCCATGTACCATAAATATTTATTCATCTCAAATAAAAAAGTATGTCATGTCAACACACTAGAAAAGAAAGTTACATGTTTATTTATTATTAAGAAAATAGTTATTTTATATCATATAGTAATCATATAGTTATTTTCTTTCATTAAATCAGATTATTCACAGCAAATACTTTGATGAGCTGGTTGGTTTGTTGTACATTCCCAACAGACCTAGTGGGTAGAAACCTCATAGCCCAGGGGGATTTGACCCCTACAACCTCTAACATGCTGGTGACCTCAGGAACACAGCTCTCTCCACGGAGGAGACATCAAACAACCACCCAAGATGATCCAGGGAGAAATTATGTCAGTCACGCATGTTCAATCAGATTTGTTATGTTTTATTCAGTGTTTTCATTCAAGTGTCCTTGACTGGACTGAGAGGAATCTCTGGAAAACAGCCAGAGGCTGATGACTGTTTAGCAGTGAAGTCGGTATTAAGTGACAACCTGAAGGAACCAGGCCTCACTGAGCCATATTCATTCTCATGCAGATCCCAGATCTATAGACACCAGATCTATACACCCCAGATCTATACACCCCAGATCTATAGACACCAGATCTATACACCCCAGTTCTATACACCCCAGTTCTATAGACCCAAGTTAAATATCATTCGTTCTGATGCAGACCCCAGTTCTACATCATAAGCAGGTTCAACTAGGGGGTGCTGGAGGACTGAGTGAATATCTGTAAGATATAGAACAACATGTTCTCTGCACCTGTGTTGGTTTGTAAGGTCAGTTGAGACCGTTGAGGTAGCGTAGGATTGCTAGCTACCTCATGCTACTTCTGCCCACCTTAAGAAGTTATTAATCGTTGTTTTGCAATACTTTTCTTACTTGTATTCAGCAATCAAAGTTTACCGTCATAATCTTCACTGTATTTGAGTTTCTCCTGAAGCTGCGTTGCGATGAGGTGCAACATGGCTGGAACAAAACCTGTTCAGTTATGATACAGTGCATCACCCTGGTACACACCCCAGCAAGCCCTGTTTCCCCTGAGACTTCCATGTCCTAATGTCTCATGTTGTACACACACACACCCCGACCAACACACACGCTGATCCCCCGCACACACACACACCTTGACCCCCCCATCCCCCACACAACCCCCCCCCCCCACACACACACACACCCTGACCCCCACACACACCAGATGCCCCCCTGACTCGAAAGCACAGTGCGGGCACGTGACTCAGGGCCCTGCGGTCTTAGGCCTGCCAGCCTCATGGCATTGTTTCCCCCCCGGGCAGCAAGCCTGCCCCCAGCCTCCCTAAATACCCCTTTGTCTGCTGTGAGATAATAACCAGCAACCAAGCCACTGGCGTGACACACGCAGGGCCAGGCCGGCCCACGTCTGTGGCCCAAACAGGTGGGTGGGAGAGGGGGTTGTTGGAGGGTGCCTGGGGTAGGAGGGAGGGTCAATGGGAGGGGTGAAGGGGGGGAGGGGGAGGGGAGGGGAGGGGAGGGGAGGGGAGGGGAGGGGAGGGGAGGGGAGGGGAGGGGAGGGGAGGGGAGGGGAGGGGAGGGGAGGGGAGGGGAGGGGAGAGGAGAGGAGAGGAGAGGAGAGGAGAGGAGAGGAGAGGAGAGGAGAGGAGAGGAGAGGAGAGGAGAGGAGAGGAGAGGAGAGGAGAGGAGAGGAGAGGAGAGGAGAGGAGAGGAGAGGAGAGGAGAGGAGAGGAGAGGAGAGGAGAGGAGAGGAGAGGAGAGGAGAGGAGAGGAGAGGAGAGGAGGGGAGGGGAGGGGAGGGGAGGGGAGGGGAGGGGAGGGGAGGGGAGGGAGAGGAGGGGAGGGGAGAGGTGGAAAGAGGCTGCATCTGTCCCTGTCCTCAACGACTCCCTCTCTCAGCAACCACCCCATATGCTCTGAGGAGAGGAGGGCGCGAGCTGCCCACTCCCAGGCTAGCAGGTGGATGGGGGCTGGGGGACTGGGGTCTGGGGGTCTGGGGGCTGGAGGGATTAGAAGAGGTAAGATTTGATCAGGGGAGGATTGAGAAAATTGGAACACTGTCAAATTAGCCATATAAGTATGAATTGACAATCCCTGTCAGATTTCACTCGGAGTACCCCTGAGCCATATGAAATGTTTGTTGTGGGCTGAGGGCAGCTTCTGGCTGGGCTGCCATGTTGGCTCCTTGGCTCCTGGCTGGCTTCTCTTCCTCAACACTAACGTTTCTAGAACAGGCTCTTGTGACATGGGTCGTGGAACAGAGAACCAACTGAGAAAACAAAAGCCAAATCAGACGAGTTTGTCTAGCTGACGAGGAGCATATTTGATGTATTAAGTCAGAAAAAATGGAACGGCTCTCAGCTCTATTTGATCGTCAGTTTAATCTAATTCTCTGAAAGCCAGTATGCCGGCTGACTTACATTTCAATCTCATATCACATTCATTTCAGAATGAGTCAGAAATGCTCACATGGATATGTATGCCTTTGCCCGTGAGGTTGTGTCTGGTTGTAGTCTGGTTGCGGGCAGCAGGTTAGGGCCTGGCAGGTTGGTGCCTGTCGTGGCTGTGTCTGGCTGGGCATCGCTGAACGGCCGGGGAGGGCGAGGCTGGAGCAGAAAGATGATTGGGAGAGGAGGCTGCAGACAGGGCTCTCTGCTCTCTGTCTAATCCTGTCTTAGCTCAGCGCGGTGGGCCTGTGTGACAGCTGACAGGACTGGGACAGCTGGGGCTGTACCTCGCTGACCCTGCACTGTAAAATAATTAAAACGCCCAAAATGAAATTAGTCAAGGTCTCCTGGAGGTGGGGACAGGATGTGCAGGGAGAGATGGGGAGATGAGTGGAGGTGGGGACAGGATGTGCAGGGAGAAATGGGGAGATGAGTGGAGGTGGGGACAGGATGTGCAGGGAGAGATGGGGAGATGAGTGGAGGTGGGGACAGGATGTGCAGGGAGAGATGGGGAGATGAGTGGAGGTGGGAACAGGATGTGCAGGGAGAGATGGGGAGATGAGTAGAGGTGCGGACAGGATGTGCTGAGAGAGATGGGGAGATGAGTGGAGGTGGGGACAGGATGTGCAGGGAGAGATGGGGAGATGAGTGGAGGTGGGGACAGGATGTGCAGGGAGAGATGGGGAGATGAGTAGAGGTGCGGACAGGATGTGCAGGGAGAGATGGGGAGATGAGTAGAGGTGGGATCCCTCTGATTGGTCTGCAGTTCCCTCTCATCAGCACCGTTTTGGCCCCTTTCTGCAGTTGGGCCTATGTCTGCCCAACTATTGTTGTTTTCCAAGAACTAACCTTGGAGCTGGGTGAAACCCGTTCCTGTGCTACCGTACTCTCACTGAGCGCCACGCTAACTCGGAAGAGCGATCCCCTTTCCTGCGATCGAGATGATGAGGGCGTACTGTCGTGTCGTCACCTTTTCACCAAACAATTAGATGCAGTTTGTGCCTTTGAAGACTTGAAGGGCAGCACTAGAGACGGATTAAACAAATGAGCTTGAAGGGCATGTCGGTATTTCCTGCAGCTATGCAAGAACCGATCCAAGACAGACATAATGATTCTTTCAGATCTTCATCTTGAGCAAATGAGAAAGGCTTGAATGTGAATCACATTGGACAAGAGAAACGTAACTGTATTTCTGAAAGTTTGGTGAGGAAAACTTCTGAAAGATATATATTCCTTTGCTTTTATGCAGATATTCAAAGCACGTTGGACAGAGGCTGCAGTTGTGCGCCAGGAGTTTAAAACGGCTTAGACACCACACCGCGACAACCCGAAACAGTTCATTGATGTATAACGCTCAATGAAATATTGAAATAAGTTAAAACGGTAGTTTCTATCTCTGGTACAATTTGCTTTCTCGCTAATATGTAGCCTTTCTCGCACTAAAGGCTGTCTTCCGTCAGTACTGTCCATCCAGGGGGGTCTTTAAGCTATAAGCTGTTGGTTTCAGCTAATTAATTTCTGGTTCCTAGTACTGGCTACAGCCTCACAAGAGATCCTTGTTTGTTGGAGATTAAGAGAGAGAGGGTTCGTTAGAAAGGTGTAAGTGATCAGTGAGGCCTCATCGTGTGCACCTGCCTAATTGTCATAATGAGGCGTCTCACAGGGCTCGTGCAGTGGAGAGGGAAGTCGATCCTCACCAGAACGTGGTGCCGTGTAAATACTTTAGAAAGGTTTGCCACACAACTGAGGAACTTGGTTTTCTTTTTCTGTCTTGTATTTTGTCAGTCGTTTACTTTATCAAATATTTTTTAATAAGTAGCCTATAGATCAGGCCACATAACACATAAAGAAACCCCGCAGTGTATGATTGGTTAACAAAGCAGACGTTTTGACTGTGACCTTTAGTCTTGGCACCAGAGAAACGGTTATGATTATGCCAGACCATGAACTTCTGCTCATTTCTGAACTCTGAAAATCCCTTCGACCTAAATTAATTTTATTTCATCATTTTGGACATGGAACTATTCGGAGGTTTCTTAGGCCGTTCTGATTCACACAAAGCTGGGCAGTGGAGGAACTGATGGTGTCCATTAGATTCACTCGCATGGTAAGGACATTGGTTGACCAGGCGATTATCATATTGCATAGGCTATACAGTCCACAAAGCATGTTGCGTGGGACACCGACATTAGACATGTAATCCACCATAAATGTATTGCCTCTCTCTCTCTGTTTTAAGGAGATTTTTATTAATGGACCATGAGTCAAAGGGGCTGTTTATAAATAATTCCCATTCGTGGAACGCCCTTTCGTAATCTGCCAGTGTTTAAGTGCTGCTGTCCTAAATGGACGGCTTGTTAAGTGGTAACTAGGCATTAACTAACTGTATTAACTTCACTCATAGATGCAGAAGCCTAATAACACGTGGTTTTATAACATATGCCGATATCCTTTAATCTTCTTATGGCTTTGAGTTTGGATAACAAAATGTTTTCTGTTTTAATGGATTGACATTTCCCATGCATACCTCGTGCTCTACGTTTTTTCATGACCTTCCGAAGGCCCAATTGGTCGCAAGACCGAAGGAACCGCTAATGGTTTGTGTCACTTAAATCCTGACATTAACTTTAGATTACCATTCTAACGCATCGTAAACAACAACATGACTGTTGTTGCATGTGATGCAAATGCTGTTGTCTTAATGAAAATATTCGGTTGTAGCCAAAGGGATTGGGGATACTTTCCGTTGTTCATGTATCCATTTCTCCCGGAGGATTCTTCCCCACACATTTACTTGAGGAGTAAGCTATAAGATAAACCATATGCAATCAGAATGTTAGGTCCATGTGTGACCTTTCACTTGATCAGGCCTCAGACCACTACTGTATTATCAGTGTCGGATCTTTGTAGGCTAAATCCATGGATTTGTCTGAGCAGTCGGTGAAATTAAAATCACATGCTTTTTACTGCGCTTATTTCAATCCCTTTACACTTCATTTTTAAAACATCTAAATCTCTTATTATGTATACAAAACCATTTTAATTTAATCTTTGACAAGCTTATCAAATGTATTGATGATGTCACAAACTTGAATACATCTGAAAGGGGGTTAGAGTTGGATTAACTTTCTACAACACTTTTTTCATTTGTATTATTACTACTTCTATTTAATAATACAATGACTTATTCTTCTTCTTCTTTATATATATAAGAAAATGAGCATAATTTAGACATCATGCTCACTTAAACCATGATGTAGCTATATCAACACGGTTTATATGAATTGTATAGAAATTAATTGACAGGTTTAGAATATCATTCATTTCATAGAATTGTGCTCTCCTTTTTCTATTTTTATTTTGACATTTGACGTTAGCCCGCAGTGAACCCAATTATTTTCAATTTATGTGTTTATTCACTAACGGTTTAGCGTGCATGAAAAAAAATCAATCCACTTGAAGGACAAAGTAGAGCAGAGTAGTCTAAAATATTTCAATCAAGTTATCATTTGCAGCACTAGAATAGGCCATGATTGCCTACACCTCGTGTTCAGAGTGTTCAACCCCCTGCTTTGATTCACTTTGTAGGCTAATAGGTATTCTGCTTACGATTTTAGCTCAATAACAGCCAACTCAGGGATTAATAGTGATGATTCAGTCATCGATGTATGAACACGGGTCTTTAAACATCGTTTAGCCAACTGTTTCAGTTATGAAACGCGCCACTGATTGCATCGGTAGTATCTTTGGCCGTGTTTTTATAGTAGGCTACGGCAAGACAAGTGCGTAGCAGCCTATTGTTTAACAGTGACAATAGAAAGGAGGGATTATTGCAGCGTCTGCTCGTCCCATATGTTCCTATAGAGCCACTCGTTCTGATTAACAGCCATCGACTGTAGGATTTGAGTATTCAAAGTGGAGGCCCCTGGCGTATTCAAAATGACTTCAGCACTCTTAAAACAACACCAGACTCCTAAGTTATACCGGCGTAATGAACCATTTGTGTTCCTTCACGATGTCACTGCACATATAAATCAGAGCTGATTGTCAGAATTGTTTAGGGATCGTGGTGCTGAGAAGGAATCATGACACAATTTAAAACGTCTCCTCCACCTCTCAGAGCTAGCAGCGAACACCGGGAAAATAATAAGCATTGGTATGAAGGAATGCATCGTTCTAAATGACATCATCGAGGAGGCAGTTGCAAAATTGCCAAACATAGCCTCCTTTCGCTATTGCTGTAATTGGTTTATCATACGCAGCGGCAAAATCCATATTTGATGTCCTACAAAATGTTTTCGTTTGCAAACTATTTTCTTCAGAAAGAGTAGCCTAGACTTGCCTATTGCTGCAACAGTCCGGAGAGCATGAGGCCAATTGTTGTTGACACTGCATGAAAAGCCGCCAACTCATGAATATGTAGGTTGCAGATATAATAGCGTCTATTGTTTAAATGTTAATTTTTCTGCCAACTTTAGTTCCATTGTTCGCTTTAATTTCACTTTTTAAATTTAACTGAGTTGGCTCATTTTGGCCCTAAAGTTGAGGGTAGCATGTTAGCTGCATTCATTCTAAAACTTAGTGTAGAAATTAGAACCACACACACCTAAAGGAGTAAAATTGGTAGGCTAATGCCCAATATCTATTTTAGCAGTTTCCTAGGTTTTAATTATTGTGCTTAATTTAGGCCTGGTAAAGTTTCAAAACAATAATTTACAATGCCAAATAGGTCTATGCTAATTAAATGTTAAACTTTTAACAATAAGAGGTTTCTCGAGTCTACTCTTGATTGATTTGCTTGGCTGTATTGCCTTGAAATCAATTTACAGCGACATTTTCAAACGGATTTTTTTTTACAAATAGCCTAACTCTGAGCTGCAACGCCAAACCTTTTTTTCTGCCGTCTTTCTTTGCTCAAGGTTTTGTGTAAATTCCCCCACTGGGGGAATTTACACAGAGTTAGTTCTCATAAACAGAGCAGCTTTATACAAATCGGATTTAATTCAGTAGGCTATATTAATGCCACTGGAAATGTTGAGCAATTTGTTGTAAACGTTGCTTGTTAAATGTTTACATTATTTACGATAGATTGTTGTGTCAAGTTTTGGGCGTTCAAGCGCTACAATTACCATTTCGACGGTTTGCTTAATTCAGTGTTGTATCATAGGCCAGTCATGTTTTATTTAAATTACTACAGTAAAATAAAATTAACAGCGTTTGCAAAGAGTTTGTTTGAAACGAAATGGGCAGGACATGGAATGCAGCCTTGCATGCTGTGGTGTTTGAATTAGACCATGGATGCCCAGCGCCCCAAAGAAACCCCGCCAGTAAAATATTGGGATAAGCCTCTCTTTGAGGCATGGATTAACACTACTTTTCCAAGACGCACATTCCTGTCGCTGAAACCAGGGACCGGAAACTCAGTAAAAGCTAAATAGAACACTAGCCTACACCGCTGGATAAATAACAGTAGCACGTATTGGCCTACGTTTAAAATCGTAATAAGTAATATCCTAAACTGCAATAGTCCTACTTTTAAGAGTGCATTGTGTTGTTTGTGCCAGACATGTTTGTGGGGGTTGCATGGAATAACACATTATAAGCATCACTGCCCTGAGCACTGAAGAGTTGGTGTGATTGCTAAAGATGGCAATTACAGGCCTAATTGACACACCTCTTACTTGGCGTACAAAGCACAAGCTGTCTGTAAATTGCAATTGTCTCTTTGTTGAATATTTCAGGAATAATTTTAGGGAATGGGTATTATTTATATTGAGGTATGTGTAGCAATTGTAATATCAGATTAATATTTTCCTTAAATACACTTTATTTTCGATAGATATTTTCTAAAAACACCCAAAAGGTACCATATAGATTAAGCTTCTTCGAGGTTTATCTTTTGAAAAAAGCTGTTTGCCCGCAGGCTTAACTGTATACGCTTGCTCTCTCTTCCCAAACTCTCTTGCTGTCGCCCAAATGTCTCTCACTCAGTCTCTCCCTCTCACATCTTTCCCAAACACAAACACACACAAACGTTGTCTTATTGAATACATATTTAGGAACTTGATAAATGAGAGGGTCAGATCACAGGACCTTTATTCATGTCTTTTTAACGGTGAGGGGTCACACCATCTTTGGAGCCATGTAATATCCATAATCAGCGTGTGTGAGATGGGCTATATGAAGAGGGACGCGCAAGTCTAGTAGCTCTCAACCATTGAGGCTTCCAGAGCTCTACCGTGAGTTTGGACAGTATTTTGTCTCTTGCTTATAATTACTTAACCATTAGCATTTTATGTTGTTCAAAAAGTTAAAAATCTATTAAATCACAGCAGAGTGTCTTTGCTGATGCGAGGGAACTCACAAATTGCATACAATACAACAGATCACAGTTTCGAAGGCTATCACAGATAAAAAAAACACATATGTACCATTTATATAAGACACACACTGATTGTCTCTTAGAAACTACATATTGATTCCTTATAAACACTTTTTCTTAAATAAAGTAGTGCATCAATGTCGCCTGGAGAGGCGTGCAGTCCAGGCACCCTCCTGATCAACGTGTCCCTCTGCCAAGAGGTCGGCATGATGTAAGAAGCTTTAAGGAGGCCTGTCCATCTCACGCTCTTAACCAAAAAAGATTGGCCTCACTTGTCGTTTTGTTCTTGAGGATTTCATCCGTGGCTCTGGTGTATTTGTTATTTTGTTAGAGTCCACTTTGAGTTTTCGTTACATGACCCAACAGGTGTTTAAGCATAGAGGCACACACAGACATACAGATGAGGAGGCTACAACCTGTCAGGGGAATGAAAAGAAAATCTCTTTTCCAGTGCTAGAATAAATTATTATATTGTAGGGCCAAACACACCGTACCAACCCTCTCAGCCACTGATACCCTTGCAGTCCCTTTCTGATGACATCAATATTCAGTCTTTTACTCTTCTGGTGGAGGAATGGCAAGGGTATGCGTTTGATTTACTGTCAGTGTAACAGACAGGCCAATATAGTCTCTTTACAGGACTTGGAATTTCCACGATGAAGTTTGATCCTTATAATCCAAGCAATCGGCATTGAAGTTCAGCTTCCACGATGCAGCTTGGTCTTTATAATCCAAGCACTCCGCAGTGGAGTTGAACCCGAGTCCCGAAGCTCCGTAGCCCTGAGTAGAGAGGGGCGCCGGGGACTGGTTCAGGTGGCCGGTCACGGCGTTCGTGCTCATAGGACTAAGAGTTGAACCCGGGCCTGACAACTGGTGGTGCATGGGAGTCAGGTAAGACCCACAGTCCATCCCACCAAAGTACGAAGTCGATCCGGCGTAGCTTTGGCTGTATCCCGAGGCCTGTGTGTAGGTCATCGGGTAGGACCTTTGCATGCAAGAGGAGGAGGTAGAGAGAGGATCAGACAGGGGTGAGATGGAGGCAGGACTCCAGATGGACACAGGGGCGGTGCTGGTTGAAATGGCCGGCACTGTTGTCGTGCTGGAGGGGGGAGTGAACTGGCCACTGGCACCACTCTCGGAGCTTGCTTCTCTGGCTGGAGAACTTTTCTTCTTGGCCGGTCGAACCTTGTTCTGACCTCCATTCTGCTGCTGCTGCTGCTGCTGGCGACACTTCGCCCTCCGGTTTTTAAACCAAACCTGGGACAGTAATAATGGCACATTTAACACTTTGTCTTTTATGTTTCGGTTATTTTCCTACAGTCTCTCAAAAACATATTGCCCTCACAATTTAATTAAATGGTTTGAGACATTACTTTAAATATTTAGTTATTCTGTATATAAAATATGAGAAAAATATATAAAATATGAAAATCTCAAGTCTGATTTCGAATTAATAATGATTAGCTCATGATTAACTACAGATTTGCCCCTCTCTTTGAGCACACTCACCTGCACACGTGATTCTGGCAGGTTGATTTTCAGCGCTACCTCCTCCCGCATAAATATATCAGGATAGCGAGTTTTGCCAAAGAGCGCCTCCAAAACGTCAAGTTGAGCGCGCGTAAAAGTTGTTCTTTCCCGTCTCTGCTTGCGTGGTGTTGCTGCAGGACATTAAAAAAGTATTAATACATATCAAATGTACTCTTTTCATGATTGAATTCAGGCTACATACGTTCAATACCTATATTAATTTACCCTTATGACACAATAAATTCCTTCTCTTGCTACTTTGATAGCTATAGAATAGACCAAACATGTGTTTGGTTTTAAATGTTTTACAAACATTTAGAAGAAAGTTTAAGTGTGTAAATAAATACATAGATAACAATCAGTTTCGGATTAGAGGTATCCTAACATTTACTTCCGTAATTAAGCACACAAACTGGGATTACAAAATAGCCTACGTTTTCTCTACATTCTTTGCATCTCAATGCAATCAGTTTCTTTGCATTCATGGATCTCTTTCTGAAATTGTAAATAGAAAAGTGTATGAAACCCACCTGGGTATCCTACGGATGGATGAAGAAGATCCATTCCGGAGGTAGTTAAGCTCAGTCCGTTGACTGTGTAAGGTGGTTGCTTGAGATACGACATCATGCTAATGTTGGACTGGGGGGTAAAGTTGGCGAAAATTTTGAAAATGGACGATGGCCAGTAAATATCCCTGGTGTTTTCCTTGTATTCGTCACGCAGCTGCCTCGGTCGTGTTGATCAATACCTGTTTCAAACAACAAAATATGTGAAAATGAGCAACTTAAACTCCAAATGGTTTCTGATAAACACAATGCTTCGACAACGGCTTGCAAATAGACCCTTTCCAACCGCACCGCGCGCTTAAAACAGACCCAGACCCCCAGCTGTCCTCAAGAAGTGCGCGTGGCTCATCTCGACAAACGTTCCTCCCTCTGCAACCCTGTGGCATCCCCACCCCCAACACAAGCACAAATAGCAACATCCCATAATTGCAAAAAGTCAACTCGAAGTAAAAAAAAACACGGGCGTTTAAACGCACACATTTTGGACGCAGCTAGGATCACCATGGAACCAATAATTGTCTCAAATATTATAGAATTGATTGGTGGCCATTTGCAGAGACAAAGGCTGCCACTTTCGAGACAATAAACAAGGCAGATATAACAAACCCGAGGTTTGAAATCCCCATGGGCAAAAAGTCCCAAACAATGCAGTCCACTTAATACACTTTCTGCAAAGTAGCGATTTTACCTTTCAATGCTTTTCACTGTTGCTCAAGGATTTCCAGTACATCTATGAAATATAAATCGGCTGTTATTAAGGAAAATACTATTTAAAAGACTGGGGAACCAGAATGTAAATACAATTTGGAAAGTGTGTTCTTTAGTTTCATCCATATCAAATTATGCCTGTAATTGAGAACATTCACGAGGCAATCGAAATAATTAGATAAAAGTCAGGCAAACAGACAGCCCTCTCAAAGTGATCCACCTGTACCGCTGAGTTTATTCCTGTGAAGCTTCGGGCGAAAGAAACATTAAAGCAGGTGAATCATAACCTAGGATATATAATTTGTGTGCACATTAAGGGCCTATGTATGGCCTTGTCCGTAGTTTAGCATATCAGCGATCATATTGATAAAAAAAATAAAAACACGAGGATTTGATACATTTGGTACATGCATAATTTATGTTTTAGACACAAAGTTAGCTATGCACACAGCAACTTTTTTAACGGATTTCTTTACGTAAAATAATATTTCAATTTTTCTGATCCACAACGTTCTTAAAACTGGTTTAAATTCAGATTGTAGTGACCCTCATCATTCCCCCCACTCTTGATTACTCAGACGGAGTAGCATTTTTCTTTATATCCAACGGTTTTTTTTCACCACTCAATCTGTCACACTTAAAGCAGACCCATAGCCTACCAGTTGCACACCCGGTCAATAATAATTACCCTGTCCAAAATTAATTATGATAAATGTTTTGTTGATGAATTAACGAGATAATCCGGGTGGCACGCGCACCCTAATTACAGGACGCTGTACTCTCCACCTTCCACATTTGAATGTTCAATTTTGCGAAAAGCAGCCTATGCGTGTAGAACGGTTTATTTTCCTACATTTCATACCGTAACAATTTCAAGACAAAATGCTGTGAAATGAGTGTAGAGCACGTGAAATTATCTTCGAATAAAATTAGTCCAAAATATTGTAATGAAAAAAACAGTTAGGGTGGCAAGGCCTATCCTAAATTAAAATAAGTCTTTGAACCAATTACATTTTTTATTACAATTCATATGTCTGAAGACGTTAAAACAAGAGGGTTAATGTTAATGTAACCTGTCGTGAATACAAAAAACTAGTCAAAGGAACTAGTCAAAGGGCCGAGCGTAAATTTGCTTGCTTTATTTTAGTAGCTGAGCTTTTTTCAAAGATATGAAATGATCAATATTCCCCCCGGTTTGTCCTGTGGCCCACACACGTTCCCTTCCCGTTCTTCGGTAACCGATGAGGAAGTGTAATCTGGCGGATCGGTGATTACTTTAGCACTCAACTATCACGCCTCCTCAATTATCGCCCTTTGTCTTCTGCCATGCATTTTCACCTCAATATTTAATCAAATGCGGTTTGAGGCGCGTCAGGTGAAGTGTGGAATAAAGTTGAAATACATGTTAGGAAACGAATGTTTTGAATATTAATTATTTGGATCTTTAATGCAGCCCAATGCAATCTGACACAAAGTTTAGAAACTGATGTATCCACTACTAGGCTACTCAACAAATCAGTCAATAGTTTGGTGCAGTCAAACCTTCCAAAGACATTCACTAGCCTACAGTAACATGATCCATGGCTAACACAGTGATCTAATGAGTTTTATCGAGCTATTAACATGTCAATATTTTGTATTTATTTAAGATAAGCAAACGTTTATTGGATGTCTATATAATTAACCACCTACAGGAAGATATTATATTAAGCCTTTTACTGCTGGATTTTCCCTAAAACGGCAGCAAAATGTTCCTCCCTTCCAGACAGTTTTGTTTTCCATATTGTCAATACGGCCTATAGGCTTAACTACTATTAGTAAGAACAACCACACTAGACAACTATTACTGTTGACAATGATCATTATACTATTCATAATGATACGAAGATTTTTCAAATCAACTTACTTCAGAACATTGATGTCTGTAGAGTTAATTTCTTTTTCCAGTCCTTTCTTGCGATGAAATAGCACAGCCTGTATGCGATTTCCTGTAATAGTCTTTTATAAGCGGCGGGAAAACAAAAGCATGAGAAAGCTGGAATCTTCAGCAATCTCGAGCAATTTAAATGTGCGATAACGTTTACGGGGTAAATAGGGCTACATACGACTTCGATGTGTTAGTCTGTTCTGACTGAAGTTGCTTCAGTAGATTTGAAGAGGCTGCTGGCCAATGAGAGCTTCTGGACGACTCTGAAGCTGCGGTCTGTCTCTCACTCTGCTGGGAGATTTGCTGAGAAACAAATGTCGCCAGCTACTTTTTGACGCAAGCTTCTCAGCCAATGGCAGCAAGCGGGCGACAGACAACATTCTCATCTCAGTACTGAGAGTAAATTAATGATAAGAATTGCAGGGCTGAAATATTTTTGCAATAAATATTTTGCCTCTCTATCAAAACATTTTTTTGGGGGGGGGGTTGGGTTATAGAGGACATGTTTAATCACCACCTTAATTTCTAGTAACTTTACTTAGCTAATTACAAGCTACTGAATATCTTAATAAACACTCATCTACACCACATCATCCACCCGCAGGTTAGGGTTAACGATTCTAAATATCCAACATGATTATCAATCGAAATAGAGTTCTGAAGAAAATGAAAAGTGTCCCCCAGATACCGAGATATTCTGGCTTTGGTGACATGAATTAGCAGGACAAAAAGCTGGCATTCCATGTGGAGGCTAAAACACGGTCCTCACATTCCATCGCGTAGCAAGGGGGGATTTAGAGAGACTTATTTCCTTAAAACTGTCCTCCCATCCACAGACCAAGCCAGTCTGCCTCGATCAAGTTGATATAGGCTAGCCAAATTCAGTTGGAATATTTTTGAGGGAAAGATTGAGGCATCGACAACAAGGGCCTCAATAACAGCAGCCCAGTTGTTTACATAGGCTAGAAGTATAAATAAGCTATTGCTCCGTGATTTGTACTTTTTAATGCCAATAATTGTAAACATTCTATCGTTAAGGCATCGACACGAAGATCCATTTTTGGAGTGTTTCACATCGTTGTTTTTTTCTCACTCTGTTACCTTGACAATTTCAATTCAACTGGCTTCAAGTTGGAAACGGAGGTAAACAGAGACAGTACGACGGCTAGGTTTTTAAAGGTAGGCTGTTTGAATCTTTATTGAATGATTATTTTTTATATAAATTACAGTAGGCTATATCTCCCCATTAAGATACTCAAGTGTGGTATCTAAGTATAGGCCTGTCGGATAATACAATTATTAATAACATTAATAATTTTACTATTAATAATAATGTTTTTGGGGGTTAGTACATAATAGTAGTGCTATTTGCTAACCATTAAAAAATTACAGTGTATTTTTTCTTTTCTTAACATTTTCTAATTTCAGACTTCTTGACATCAAATAGCTTCAAGATACAACATAGCCAACTACGTCACTTGAATTTTCCTGTATCACAAAAACAATAAAACCTCGGGTTTTGTCACGGTTTGGTAAATGTACCATCTTAAGAAGCTTTGAGGAACACCTACGCACACAAACACGCGCACACACACACACACACACACACACACACACACACACACACACACACACACACACACACACACACACACACACACACACACACACACACACACACGCACACGCAGCTTGTACGGACACACCCGCTCACTTCAAACAGATTTGAATATTGATTTAGATTTATAAACAGTGAGGCAAACCGTGGATTTTATAAATCGTCAGTTGCCTCTCTCTTTAGCAGTTCTCGTGGGCCCATGTCAAAGGTTCAGTATGCTTTAGACAACAACGTGTCACCTTCATAGTAAAAACTAAAAACTAAACTAAAAACATGACCATGAAAATGTCAATGTTAATACTTTGATAGATATCGATGACACCGACATGTTCTCTGGATTTACCTCTGTTCAGAAGTCACCTTGCATCTCGTCAAGAGCAATCCAACGGTAACTGTCTACAGCTTTCTGGTTTCTGCAGCCCAGCAGTGTGAGGTAACAGTAACTTTGGGCGGTGGCACGGCATGCAGGTTCACAGGTAGTCCATTTCTGTATTTCCTTCATTCTCGTCGGTCCGTTTGCTACTCTTTGCATGATATATTCTTTTGAAACATACTGTACATATTTAGCCTATATCTCTGTATTTGTTTGTCAATTCCACCAACACAAATTATTTTAACCTAAATTACCTGTACCCAAACAATAACCTGACACATTGTTTTGCGGGGTGTTTGATAAAATAAAAATAAGAAATCCAGATTCAGTCAAATTGACATCCTACTGTGTAGTCTAAACATGCAATTCTTTATTTACATTCTTCTTTCTGACTCAAAGCGAAGTTTATGGATTCATTTGTAGACTGTAGGCCTACATGTCTGTTTGGATCCGACTTTTGTCAGGATTCAAATACATAACATTTTTTTTCATTTTTTTTTTTCTTGAATAAAACCGCAGTGAGACAGTTACCATAGTGTGTGAAAAATCATTATTCCTGATTTTGTTATCTGTTAGATCTCGCCTGCTCTTCGCCGTTTAAATTGCTAAATTATTTATTATATTAACACCAGCCCTCCTCGGGGACTTTCTATCTTAAAAGGAGAACGACGTTTAAAGGAAGAGCAGTTAACGCCTCTGGCAATCAGCGCTCCCACTGACTCCCGGGTAATTGACGAGGACGTCTTTTATCAGTGCCTCTGGTAAGTGAACCCGGGGGTTAAGAGTCGCGGGACTAGAAACCCATCCTTAACACAAATTGTCTGTAACCTTATGTTTTATTTTATTTTATTCAGACACTTAAGACTCATTCATACCTTAATCTTCCAAACCTTAGAATATATCAATGTATGTGTCTATTGCAAAAATTGTAAGTCAATTTCTATTCTTGTTCATGTTCATGTGAACGTTTTAACATGCCTTTAAGATTTTGTTTTGTTATATCAGCCACATCATTTGGGGTTTTTGAGTATTTTTATCACCGACATTTTTCAACAAAAAACTGAGCAAAAAGACTGAACAAAACACACAGCTAATTAAAATCTAAATCAAGTAGCTTCTTAGAAAAATTAACATTAGGCTAAATCATGAACAAGCGGTCCATATTGCTGCTTTGCTTTTCACCTCTCGAGCCGGGTCCATGCGTCACTTCCCTCCTTGTTAGATACACTCGCATGACTGAATCCGTGGAATTTATTCCCAGCTAAAATCCCTCGTCAATAAAACCGATTCATCTAAAACTGGGCATAATCCCAGGATCAAGCGGGAAAGTATTATTGCTAACACCGGTTCTCTGTTTCAGTGTTTCTGACGGAAGGTTTTGAGTGAATGTTTTTCTGGATTTATCTCAACAACAAAAACAAATGTGCTTGTCTATGTCGATAGACCTATTGGAATACGGAATTCCACACATTTTGGAAATTTTAAATACATTTTAATTCAACACAATATTACGCTTAATCAAAATAATTTTTATTTAATTCATATTTAGAAAATGTATCTATCAGAAGAACATGGGAAAGGTAATATATTGATGTGCCTTGCCATTTTACAATGTTTCTCAGGGGTTGACACTATGGAATGGGCGGCTGGAATATTTTTCCATTAAATAAATCTGTACATATGTGATCAGAAAAAAACTTACTTTACTTGCAGTAAAACGCAAAATAAAAAAAACATGTTACAACTCATTACAGTATTTTATAAAGCCCTGTTACATGACCACCATGACAACGGATTCAAGAGTACACTAAACAAGGCAGGCTGACATCTTTCTCTGTGACACAGAAGAGAGAAGGAGAGGGAGACAGGGAGAGGAGCAGAACAGGGAAGATGACAAGCTGTATTTTAATTAGCTCAGCAGGTCTGATGGAAATACTGGTCTCTACCCAGGAAAAGGTGTGCTGCAAATTGAGCATGGTGCTTCAATAGAGAGCGTTCCCTCTGCTACTCCCTTATCACACAGCAACCTTTGTGTAATGTAACATGTAACTGACCTCTAAGGTCATAAAAAACACATTTGAAGTGTTCCTCTGGGATTAGAGGAATAAAAAAAGCCCCATTCAGTGTTATTGTCGCACTATATTAAATCTCCATAGATAGTGACGGACCAAAAATAGAGGTTGATAGTAAACGTAATTTCATGCCACTGCATTCATTTGATTATTTGTTTTACACCGAATCATAAAACGGACGTTTAATTCCATCATAAGAAGGGATGGTTCTTTTAAATAAAGCAACACGTGTATACATTTTGATGTTGTAAATAATAGTAAAAACTTGGGTTTAATCTTGAAATAATGACCCTACGTGTATCCAAGTTGCAGGGGAAGGTTGCAGGGTGTGTGTAGAGCGTGTGAGATGTCTGTGTGTGTGTGTGTGTGTGTGTCTGTGTGTGTGTGTGTGTGCTGACATTGCCTCTGTTGTAAATATGACATGCAGTTTAATCAGTGCTATAATTGTTGGTCTTGTGTTTGCACAGGGGCTCTGTAACAAACATGGATTCAATTAAACGCTCTTCACTTCAGATCATCAATATCAGCCGGCAAAGTCAATCTGCTGAGGGCAAATATTGCAGAAAAAAAAGTGTGACTTCTAACCAGCAACGCCTTGTTATGAAGACGGGACTGAATGTATTATTATGCTATTTTTGCGTTTCCTTTTAATATGAGACTTTTATGTTCTTGGTTGGATGTATTTGTTTTACTTGCCAATATCCTTGTTGATTTAAATTGCTGCATTAAAATGTTGTATAAGTAGAACAAATGCTTGTAGAAGCGGTGCTGTGTGCCGATGGCTGGGACAGTCATGCTGGCATGGTTGAGGGGAGAGAACCAACAGAGAGGAGATCAAGATATCTATGTCGATGTAACTGTCAAGCAGCCTCTTACTCTCAAAGATGCATGTGCTCTCTTCCTCTCTCTCTCTCTCTCTCTCTCTCTCTCTCTCTCTCTCTCTCTCTCTCTCTCTCTCTCTCTCTCTCTCTCTCTCATTCTCTCTCTCTCCCCCTTTCTCTCTCTCTCCCACCCAGTGATACTCTCCTTGCTGAGGTGTCCATGGTAAACCTGCCCTGCAGACCGGACCTCTCCCTGGTAAAGTTCAAAGGAGTCAGAACTCAAGTGGAGGATTTGTTCAGGCTTATTTGGTAACCCAGGATTTGAATTGGATTCTGGGAAGCATTCATAACACATTTGAAAATGTTACATTGTGTGATTTTGTGTGTAATCCCCATAATAAATTTTTAGAAATGGGCACAGCAAGCCCGCACAACTGTGACTATTCATGATTTCTATCAAGTGGTTCGTTGTCTTGCCTCTTGGGGATGAGGTGAGTGTTGGAGGGAATGTCAGGTGCCAGAATCACTGGTTTAGCAAGGCTTCTTCCATGTTAATCTTCCTGTCAACTGTGTTGTAATATGACCTGAATATGTGATAGAGAGAGATCGCTCACCACGTTGGCCCCACAGATAGAAACGAAACATCTCCACTTCTCGGACTTCTACCTCCCATTTGCTGTCTGGAAGGTGATCACACACACACACACACACACACACACACACACACACACACACATTTGACTTAAAACTGCAATCAGTGCCCTTGTCACCACTGTTGCTTATTCCTTGTGTCTGACCCTCACCAGCTACACGAGGGCGGACAGTGAAGGAAATGCTCGTGTGAGAGTTCATCCAAACTGAACTTTATTTGACTGACACTTTTGGCGATTTCCCCAGTTCCCAGCCTGCACTTCTCAAGTGTACCCCCTGTTCTCCCCGACGCTGCCAATTCCTCTCATGTCTTTAATATCTCTCTTTGGCCCTCTGGTTTTGCCAGTCTCGTCTCCCCCGTGACAGTTGGACGTTGCCCGTCCGTTTGGTCGACAGTGACGGTGTTCCCAGCCTCTGGCCTGCAGGGACGTGTGACGGCTCGCCAGCCTGTCAGCCGGCCCCTCCCCTGTAATTAGGAGAGTAAACACAGAGGGAGGGGAGGGGGGAGGGGGAGAAGCAGGAGGGAGGGGGGGGAGGGGGGGGAGGGGGGGAGGGGGAGAAGCAGGAGAAGCAGGAGGGAGGGGGGGAGGCGGTCGTCTCCTGTCCTTATGCTTCTGGAGCTGTCCGGTTCCAGCCCCTGCTAACAGAGAGATCCTGCCTGCCTCTCTCTCTGCCTCGTGGGATTGTGGAGTGTTGGAGGAGGAAGTGATGTGTGGAACTGAGAGGGAGAGTCTGAGACAACATCATTTAGTACAACCGTGGATTAGGTATTTCTAGAAAACAATTGTGAATAAAAAAAAACGTTTTTTTGTACAGTCTCTAATGTTTGGCTGTACATTGCCAGCTCTTGATCATGTTCAAACAGACTTAAATAAAAAAAAAAAGGTAAGATTTATTTATGAACAAAATGTAAAGACTTTTAAAATAGTCTTGCCCTTCCTTCTGATATATCTTCTCCATGATAAACCAATAATAAAAAAACACCCCACCATCCTGGTTCCTCCTCACCTCTCTCCTGTGCCTCTCCTGGTTACCAAGGGGCCTGGTTAGCGGCCGGAGGAATGTGCTGTGGGCTGGAGCCTGAGCCTGGTCTGGGACTAGTCTGGAGGGAGAGCCGCTGCAGCTAGCGAGCTCTAGCCAGGCAGGGAGGCGGGCCACGGGAATGCAGAGACCAGGAGGGAAGGAATTTAACTGGAGGTTCTGCCAGGGAAATGCCATGTGAGGAGCGATGAAGAGAGAAACACAGATAGAGAGAGAGAGAGAGAGAGAGAGAGAGAGAGGTGGAAGACCAATTGAAAGGCAGCCTGTCATATGTCACCTGGTTCTGGGCTTGGGAGAGACTGTCTTTGGAAGAGGTGGAGAACTGAAAAAGGTACAGAATGGTCGGGGAATGCAATTAGATGAATAAACCTTCCCTTTCACATAGTGGGGGATCGTGGCTATATTAGAGGGGCTTTACAGTGGAGGCCCACAGCAGAGGCATGGTAGTTTGGCAAGCAGAGACAGTAACATGCTCTTTTACAATTGGCTTCAGAGAACCCAAGTCGAAATCATTCATCTGTATTGACCACCATCTGTTCTTACAGGCAGCCATTACACACACAAGACTGAGCGTATCAGCTTTTGTGTACGTTCGTTTTGCTACTACACCTTGTGTGAGGACGCGGAGCGTGAGAGAGAGAGCGTAGGGATGGAGGAAGGGTGTGAGGAGGGAGGGAGGGAGGTTTGGGGCGGGCAGTGGGGCCCAGCGGACTGGCCCGAGCCTGGGACACGCCCGGATAGACATGCTGCAGCATCATGGTCCGCAGCAGGGGAAGACATGGGGCAGATGGGTTCAGTGTAGCAGCACAGCCTCCCAAATGTGAGGCAGCAGTGGTGGGAATGGCCCAGTGTGAGAGGGGAGCCGGGGCTGAGGGCTGGGAACAGAGAGGCTGTCGGAGGGGTGTTGTGGAGGGGGGTGGGGGAGGGTGGAGGAGGAGGCTGAAAGCTGTTGGAGGGGGCGAGGGGGCTGCGGAGAAGCTGTTGGAGGGGTTCTGGGATGGAGGGGAGAGCCAGTCCCCCTCCGCACCCCCCCTGCCCCCTTGTCATATCCCTTTGAAATCCCAGTGCAGGGGCACAAGCCCAGGGAGGAGAGTCAGTGTGGCCCAGCGCCTGGGCAGACAG
This sequence comes from Osmerus mordax, assembly GCF_038355195.1. Classification (NCBI taxonomy): domain Eukaryota; kingdom Metazoa; phylum Chordata; class Actinopteri; order Osmeriformes; family Osmeridae; genus Osmerus; species Osmerus mordax. The sequence continues at coordinate 2,141,842 of NC_090058.1, read as the reverse complement.
GCAGTCACCACTCTGGGCCTTGCTCCAGCTCTCCTGGCCTGGCCTGGCCTGGCCTGGCCCCACCCCAGCCCACCCCGTCTGGCCCCAGCCTACCAGAGTCAGGCAGCCGGCCCCCAGCGGACAGGCTGGAGCCCTGCACTGCCGACACCCAGGCCAAGGCCGGGGTAAGCTTCGGTGAGTCCTCCTCCTCCTCCTCCTTGTCAGAGCCTTCGAGAGGTGGAGGTCCTGCAGAGGAGACATTCCATCTCTCCTCTGCTCCCCCTGTTCACCTCCTGGGCCCCGGGGCCCCTGGATGGGGCCCACCGGAGCCTGCAGGTGGTGATAACCCCCACCTCTCCACCAGGCCGCTCCGCCCTGCGCAGGTCCACACGTCCCCATGGCAACGGTGGCAGGCCCGTGTGACTCCACACAATGAGGAGGGGGGGAGGAGGGTGGAGGGTTGGAGGGAGGGGAGGGAGGGAGGGGAGGGGGGAGGGAGAGGAGGGAGGGGAGGGGGGGAGGGAGAGGAGGGAGGGGGGGGGCAGGGAGCCAAGTGCTGCCACACTGGGGTGAAGGAGTTGTTTTTTTGGGGGGGGTGGGGGGGAAACAGTTCCCCACAAAACCTGACTCCTGTCCTGCTTCTCTTCCCTCTCTGGCCGTCACAGGACGGCTGTGGTCCGTGCGCCAGGACGGCTGTGCTCCGTGCCCCCCTCTTGACGGGACGCCACAGACTTCAGTCTGGGCTTCCTGGTGTCTGCTGTCCTCCTGGATGCTGACAGGAACGAGGCCACAGCAACGTGTCTTTAAGAGGCTGTCTGACCGCTCACCTCCCCCTCCCTCACTTCCCCCTTGCTCACCTCCCCCTCCCTCACCTCCCTCACCTCCTCACCTCCCCCTCGCTCACCTCCCCCTCCCTCACCTCCCCTCCCTCAGCTCCCCCTCGCTCACCTCCCCCTCGCTCACCTCCCCCTCGCTCACCTCCCCCTCCCTCACCTCCCCTCCCTCACCTCCCCCTCGCTCACCTCCCCCTCCCTCACCTCCCCTCCCTCACCTCCCCCTCCCTCACCTCCCCCCCGCTCACCTCCCCCCCGCTCACCTCCCCCTCCCTCACCTCCCCCTCGCTCACCTCCCCCTCGCTCACCTCCCCCTCCCTCCCTCCCCTCCTCCGATGCTGGATGTTTCTATTTGCCTGAGGTTATTGTCAATTTCACGAAGGTGTAGAGCAGCGTTTACAAAACTAGCCCCCCCTTGGGTCGAGTTGACCTGATGCATTGCGAAGTGCTCGCTGTATGTTTAAAGAGGCCTTGTCACAGCAATGCTAAGCCTGTGCAAACACAAGTAGTTCAATGACATTCACAGCAGCCACCTAAAGTTGATTCCCCACCCTCTCTAAGCCATTGGGAAGACATGAGTGTTTACTGCCAGTGGATAACTGCTGTTTGTTTTGTTGTTCTTGCATTCGACCGTAAACAGAGACGAGATTTTCTTGACTGCTGTTTGGAGTGAGTAGGGGGTGTGTGCCATGTGGCATATTTGCTGATAACAGGATTTACTCAAATTGTGAATCGCCAATTGAGAAAGGTTAATTGTGAGTGCCGCTGGTAGAATGGTTACATACAATAATTATTAGTGTAAGTTGCTTTATTATTTGGATGCGCTAATTAGGCATTAACTGTGGCCGCCTGCCTTTGGATCGCAACTTCA
>NC_090058.1:2085133-2139959 GCF_038355195.1 Osmerus mordax | reverse complement strand
CCTTGTCGTTATGTTCAGACCGTTAGGGGCAGGGTAAAGAAGGGCTCGGGTCAGTGGAATAGTTGAGGTTAAGGATGATCAGAAACATGAACAAGTCTTGTGAAAAGGGTTTCTGTGGTGGCCTCCCGCCCCCCCCAAAAAACATTTATACAAACTTACTGTACAGAGAAGACAGTACGTCTATCTGGAGTAAATTATGTTTGAAATAAATGGACCCTCAGTGCCAGTCATCATCACCCTGTCTGACAACCCACTGTGGGGGATGTGGTCATTACCAGAACTGAGAGTAATTAAGAAGGAGGAAGTTGTCAGCTCTCTAGGTACTGCTCTCCTCCTCCCGTGTCATCTTTAGAAGAGAGGTCATCAGATAACAGCGGAAATGAGGGGGCGCAGGATAGGGTGTGAACAAGAGAGAGAGAGAGAGAGAGAGAGAGAGGCAGAGAGAGAGAGGCAGAGAGAGAGGGGGAGAGGAGAAACAGAGAGGCAGAGAGAGAGGGAGGGAGGGAGAGAAACAGAGAGGCAGAGTGAGAGAGAGAGAAACAGAGAGGCAGACAAAGATAAAGAGCGAAAGAGAGAGGGACCGACAGAACGAGGCTCAGAGACAGTGGACCCCCGGACAATAAACATGTTAATCAACTGATTGTCGCCGTAGCTTCACCCAGACCCCGGCACACCGCCGGGGCACAACGTGTGCAGGAGAGGAGGGGAGAACTGGACGTCCACATCACAGCCCGCTCCCCTCACCTGCCTTACAGCCCCTCACCTGCCTTACAGCCCCTCACCTGCCTTACAGCCCCCTCACCTGCCTTATAGCCCCTCACCTGCCTTATAGCCCGCTCCCCTCACCTGCCTTACACTGCCTCAAGTGGCTGAAGCCCTTTGGCAACCTCAACAATCCCTCGACTCCCAGAGCTACGAGAGGAGCTGGGTCCCACTGTGCTTCTGTGCGCTCTCCTTCCCCCACCGAAGAAGGTGTAGCGTGCTCGTGTTGTACTTGAGGTGTGTTAGAAGCGTTTCCTGTTTCCAGACAGCGTGGTTGGCAGTTAGGGTCTGTCAGCAGGAGATAGGCCTCTGTTGTATTTCTGCTGCCACGGATGAAACGAATTGCCGTCCTCATCCTTTGTTAGCATGAGATCAAACCATGAAGGGGAGAGGGGTATTAAAGAGGAGGAAAACCAAGCAGACCAGACAACTGGTCTGGGTTGCCAGATATGCGCTGGGTTGCCAGATATGCGCTGGGTTGCCAGATGTTCACTGTGTGCTGCATGACTTCACTCCAGTGTAGTGGAAGACTGACAGAGGAATGCAGCTAACGTACATCGCTCTGTTAGATCAAGTTAGCTTTTAACCTGCTATTCCTGCCACAATGTCTCCCAGACTATAATCTGAATGGACACGGATATCTATTTGACCTGTTACCTGTCATACGTGCAATACACCCAGCTGGATAGGTTTTAACGACCCTAGCTGAGGCATTTGACAACCCTGTTAGCCCATGTCATGGTTCAGTGACAGTAACCACACACACATCCTCTCACTGACTCTCAAACCCATCCTCTCCCCTCTAACTCTCGCACAATGTTGTCTTAAAGGAAGTCAAACAGCGGTGTTGACACAAAGGAGAAAAAAAAAGATTCTGAGGAACTAGAGATTACATGAAATAACTTTGTTCAACTCCCAAATGAGTCATTGCTTGGTTAATTAGCTTTGATGGAGATGCCCTGAGCAGGGATAGGGGTGCGTGGGGGGGATTGGAGAATTGGAGGTAAGGAGGGGGGGCGGGGGAGGGGGGAGGGAGGGGGGCTCAGGGCACTTCCTGTCTCCCTGAGTTACTCACACTGTCACTCTGTCACTATGTTGCGTTTGTCACTGACATGGTGGTGGGCTGTCAGGATGACGGTACGATGTCTCCCAGTGTTGGCACTGGGGGGGGGGGGGGAGCGTGGGTCACACTCTACCTAAGGGCCAACATATTCTACTACAACCCAAGGGCTCAATTTACAGAAAGCTACTTACGTATTATTGTAATCCCCACCCTGCTTTTTTTTTTTTTTTTTTTTACCCCCCAAGGCCAAAAAAATCAAGTTACCTATTGGACAAGCCTGATAGAGCAACTTGATCAGGCATGAGGAGTTTGAAGTCGTCGTCCGTGGCTGAGTGCTGCTCTGTGTGTGGCACGGCTACAATCGCACAGTTGAGGTGTGCTGGTCACAGCAATCCAGTTAACTGGTGTAACATGAGTGGACTATGTATACACAGATAGAGAAGGCCAAGCATGGCTCTGAATTGACTTTCCAAAGCCCAAAAGACAAGATGTAAGGTGAAATAAGTCGATAGTTATGATAAAAATGTATTTATGACCACTACCGAATTTACGGGTTAAAGATTGTAATGCCTATTAAGACACTGATTACTGAGACATAAACACCTAATTGACTATCACAGCTCATTACCATGACAACACCAATGGCTTTGATTTGATATTCATGTATTTCTGCGAGCATATTTGCTGCTCTCTGGGGGGGGGGGGGGGGGTGCGAGTGTGTTTAGGTGGTATTTCCTCTTGGCAGTTACAGATGGGAGGGGGTAACAGGGGGTCATGGTGAGGACTGCTGGGAGTAGAGGGGACGATTGCATCAGTGCGATGGTTTCCCTTGTACAGTTTTGTTGTCTAAATGTTTTCCAAACTTAATTGGCATCCCTGGGAGGGCTGCCAGCTGTCTGCCTGATGGCGGGGGTTTCTAATTGCTGCGTGGCGAAGGCAGGCTGCAGGAAGCCAGCGGAGCGGAGCCTGGGCTGCCTCCGCTTGTTTCTCCCTCGTTTGTTGGAGGAGGAGGCTGCCGTCGGGGCGGAGCAGCTGGCAGATAACAAGGAGAAGGTCGGAGAGATCAGAGGCTGTGACGCTACAGAGGTGTGCTGAACACAGTTGGCTGGTTGGGCTGGTTGGCTGGATGGTTGGTTGGATGGGAATTCAGCCAGAGTGTAACTCGTGGCGCTGGGCAGGTGTAGCAGGGTCGGACCGCGGTGACCCAGACTTGTTCCTTTGTTCCAAATGGTTTAACCGTCCGTCACTGAGAAACTTGTGAGATTCTGCCACGGTGAAGCCTGGACAAACAGGGATCACTTTTACACCTCCCACTTCCCTCTCCTCCTCCCAACTATCTCCATCTTTCCAGGTGGGGTCTACTCTGGATAAGTCCTCCTTCAACCTCCATCCAACCCTTAAATCGGATGCCCCTCAAGGATTTTAAAGGCCAAAGTACCACTCAATAAAGACCAACTAAGCAGAATTCCTTCCTTAAAGAACTGTTTGAACTAATATAGCAAATTAAAGAGCTTGGGGGCATTAGAGAGGTTTAGTTTGGGAGTTTAGTGGGTCAGAAATAGGTGGACAGAAAGATCAAGAATGATATTTTACAGCTAATGCTTCACTTTGCTCTCTGAGGAGTTTGTTGGACAGTAATGACCAGGCATGTTCGCATGATGTTGAGCACAGTTCAGGGAAGCCTTAGTCACACTTGTTGTGGAAAAGAAGATATGTGTGTGTGAAACGGCGTCTCTGATGAAAATGCATTGAGAGAGAGAGAGAGAGAGAGAGAAAGAGAAAAGAGAGTGAAAGAGAGAGAGAGAGAGAGAGAGTGAAAGAGAGCAGGGCTGTGAATGTGTGTCCGTCTAGTGTGTATGAGCAGAGATTTAAGGTGTGCAGTGTGTGTGTGTGTATGTGTCAGACCCTTATTTCTCTTGTCTTCACCTTCACACAGACACACACACACGCGTATTCTCCAACATACTCTGGTGTATCCCCCCCGCCACCGCCACCCACAGCAGTGGGGGGGTCTGGTAGTGACCCTGAGGAGGGGGGGGGAGGGGCGCAGGCCTGTACCCGCCTGCAGGCTCAGTCTGTGGGACATGTTGACTCTGCGCACATTACAGCCAACGCATGGAGCTGCATAGTCACACAGGATAATCGACCATGGCTGGTGGTGGGACGACAGGAAATGTAAAAGTTACCAGCTTTCAAGGGTAAACAGGCGACGTCTCCTTCAAGGTGGCGACGGCCGGGCAATTTATAAACATTAGCTGGTGAGCAAGAGGTCCGCACTCCATCTTTGTTTCAGTCCTGAGCACCTGCTCTGGTTGTAACTCACCTGTCAGCTCGTCTGGGAGGGATGAACACTGCCTGACACAGACAGAGAGAGAGGACATCCTAAACAAGCGTGAGGAGGGACATCAGCTGGAGGTGTTCTCACCAGGATAAGGACAGACACAACACGATCCCGCATCACAGGAGCCCAGATCTGAGGGCCAGTCGTCCCCTCCCCCCACCCCCCCCCCCCCCCCCCCCCCCCCCGTGCCTCTCAGAGTCCGGATATAAAGGATGGAGCGGATCAAGAGATCTAGAGCTTAGTCCGAGCGCTCCATTTATGTATGACGCATGCGGCTGGGGCCGGGGGCTGTAACATATGCCAAGGGTTTTATTGGCATTCTGGAGGAGATTGGAGAGACATTCAATTAGCCTTGGAGCTGTCCCCAGAGGACCCTGTATAACCACTCAGTTTATTGGCCATGCACTCACCTCACCGCCACACCCACGGACCAGGCGTGACTCTATCAGTCAGCGTCTACAGGGGATCCATGACTCTATCAGTCAGCGTCTACAGGGGATCCATGACTCTATCAGTCAGCGTCTACAGGGGATCCATGACTCTATCAGTCAGCGTCTACAGGGGATCCAAGCCGTCCATGTTCGGGTCGGGACGTGAGAAGGAGAGGCAGGAAGCCCCATGGTGGAACGTGGACGAGGTGACTTCATTCATCCGTCACCGGAGGGGGGCAGGGACAGGACGGCGAACGGTGCCAAGGTGTGCAGTGTGTTTGTGGCCACTGGAGCCGCGGTGCAGCTGCCCTCTCTCTGATTGGCCCTACAGTGGTGTGATTGGTGAGGGCTGTGTGTGGAGCAGGGTGGAGGCCTGGGCTGGAGCAGAGCTGAGAGGTGCAGGGGAGGCGAGGAGAGGGGGTGGGTGGGTGGGTGCAATGCTGATTATTCAACATGTTTCTCTAATCCGGGGCCTTTCGGTAGGAACCTGTGAAGGAGCCTGGTGTTTGTGCCTAGGGGGCTAATCATGTTTTGGAAACGCCGGTCAGGGCTAATCTTCTGGCCTGCCTCTAATGTGGAGCTGCTGATATCCTCTGCTGCGATAAATTAAGCTACTTATTAATCTAATTACGGTACATTCATCCCCACAAACTTTCATGTGACTTGGAAAGCCCCCCCTTCACTTCTCTTCGCTGTCCCGCCCAACCCGCCCCCCCCCCCCCCGACTCTCGAGGCCGACTCTCCCTCCCCTCTCCCTCTCTCCCTCTCCCAGACCACATGGCCCCAGCCGTCCCAATTAGGAGCCCTCAGGATCCTGCCTCTAACAAGCCTCCAGGCTCCAGCCTGCCTCTCCAGACAGGGGTCAGCACAGAGAGCTGCCTCCGTCTCTCACTCTCTCTCTCTCCCTCCATCTCTCTGTCTCTCACTCTCTCTCTCTCCCTCCATCTCTCTGTCTCTCCTCCGCCCAGACTCCACCGTCCTCCGTTCTCTCCCTCCTTTCACTTTCGTTCCTATCCCTTTTTTAAGTACGACGGCCGCCACGGTAACCACGGCCTCTCTCCCTAATCCTCTCTGCTTCTCCCTCCTTTTGTCGTCGTCTCGTATTTCAGCTGGGTTCACCCGCCACTGCGTACCACTTCGCACCACTTCGCTTATCGCTCCACTTCCAACCGATCATTCGTCCTACTCTCCCCTCTCCTCTCCCCTCCTTCTTTCCTCTCCTACGCTCCCCTCCTCTCCTACGCTCCCCTCCTCTCCTGCACTCCTCTCCCGTCTCCTCTCCTCTCCCCTCCTCCTCTCCTCTCCTGCGCTCCCCTCCTCCAATCCGTTAAGTCTCCTCGTCGTCATCCCCTCCACGTTGAAGTCAGTTTGACTTTCCCCCGGAGAGCGGCCCTCAGTGGTCTCCCTGGAACAGGCTGACTGGTGTCTTCTCTTTCAGCCTGTCCACCAGGGCACGGCCCGGCCTCACAGGGTCTGTGGTGCCTTCACACACGGCTGCCTGAAACGCTGCTCTGTTCCCAGCCGCTTCTTGTGGGGAGTCCAGGGTGGCTGGAGGGTGGCTGGAGGGTGGCTGGAGGGTGGCTGGAGGGTGGCTGGAGGGTGGCTGGAGGGTGGCTGGAGGGTGGCTGGAGGGTGGGAGTGCGTAGGGGAGTAGTGTTGGAAGCATGGGGGCCGTGGAGGTTGGTGTGGAGAAGTGAGAGTGAGATGACAGGTTCATTCCCTCAGTGGACAGTGACCCTGAAGGGACATGAAAGAGGTTCGCGTCTGCACTTTAGCAGCTCAAACTGGGCTGCAATCATTCGAGAGGACTCCCCGACCTCCCCCTCCCTCCACCCCTCCCCCTCCCTCTCCCCTCTCAACTCTTTCTTTGATTTGAGGTGAGGTAAAGGAGAGTCCCTTGGCCTGAATAAAGCTGCTACTCTAAACCTCTTTGAGGAAGGTGACCACATACCAGTTCACAGATTACCCCTATTTCACTGCCTCAGAAACACAGAGTCGTGGCCGGTTCAGGTTGAATGCGAGTCGGCGATCGGGTGTGTGTGTGACGAGTGCTACAGCGAACACTCGCAGGAAGGCACCTCTCCAAGAGCAGGGACGGACACCACTGCCTCATCAGAGTCACGACAACCTCCCAGTTCTGCCTCGTTCCGGTGAAGATGCGGATGAGTCTCTCTGCTCAAAGAGAAACAGGAAGTGACACGATGCTGCCTGTCGTTTGTTCCTGGAAACAAAGGTTTTGCTCTGCTATCAAACCCCCATTAGATATGGGGAATTGAGCGTGAGGGCTGCGCGGTGCTCCAAACGACGAGGTGATAACACGATGCAAAGGCAGGCCAGGATGCTAATTGCATGGCGAATATTTATAGACCAGACAATTAGCTGTTGCCTTTTATATGCAAAATAACAACAGCAGAAGAGGCAACAGAGAGAGAGAGAGAGAGAGAGAGAGAGAGAGAGAGAGAGAGAGAGAGAGAGAGAGGGAGAGAGAAAGATGGAAGGAGGGTGAGAGTGGGGGGTGGGGAAGTAATTAAGATGCTCAAAAACAGGACAGGGACAAGCAGTCTGTTGTGTTCTGATTTGTTGCTAACAAACAGCATCATTATCTGGCCATTGTTGGATAACGCAGTTGGCGGTGTCCTTTTTTTCTCTGCCAGGAGGCATTCAGGCGTCCTCCAACCATCGTCGTACAGTCCTGAGGACGCTAAGGTCGCACTGGAGGTCAGAGGTCGCAGGTCACGGCAGAGCCCTGGTGAAGTGTGTCTCATTCTGAACGTGTTGAGTCAGAGTAGAAGTCCCACAGAGACAAAGGGGAATCTGTGCGTATCTGTGCTGTTAGAGAGCGAGAGGGAGAGAGGGGGGTTTTCGCTAGCGGGCTAACACCTTAACAAGCGTAACACTCGCACATTAACCGTACAGGAGTGTGTGTGCATGAGTGTGTGTGTGTCTGCCTTGTGTATCAAGCGATGTGTGTCCCTGGCCACAGGTTCTCTGAATCGTCTGTGGTTGTCTGCCAGGATCAGGTGCGCTGAGAGCTGATTTGATTTTGAGTCTGATAGTGCTTGTAAGTGTGTCTTTGTTCCTCTCCGCTGTAGCTGTGATGAAGGCGAACCCCTCTTCATCTTCCTGCCTCAGTGCTGTAATAACAGATAGAGCTAGTCTTTGACAGAATCATCGGCGCACAGTTCTCTCTCTCCCCCCTCTCTCTCTCTCCCCCCCCCCCCTCTCTCTCTCTCTCTCTCCCCCCCCTCTCTCTCTCTCCCCCCCCTCTTTCTCTCCCTCTCTCTCTCTCTCTCCTCTCTCAGCTGTCACTACTATATCAGCCTGTTATTTACCACATCTTTCTACTTTCCCTATCGCTCATTATATCACGCTATTCCCTCGTTCATTTGTTCATGTTTTTCCCCCTCAGTAAAACCTGTCAATCAGTAGAGTATAGGCTAATGAGGGTATTTACAACTAATGATAGTGGGGTTGTTTGTTTGTGTGCAGATGTCGTTATGTGCTGTTGGACTGGACCAACGGAACGACTGGCAGATACTTTGGCAGAAGTACTTTTCTCACAATAAGTTAGATATTGTACCAAGGTAGTAAAAGTAACCTCAGTAACTGTGTGTGTGAACCGGAGCAGTGTCATAAAGCAGAGGAGAGCAGAAAGAGGATTTGTCTCGGCTGAGTAGCAGCCCTGCAGTACGCTGGGTAACATGAGCCCGGGAGGCAGTCTGGGAGGCAGTCTGGGAGGCAGTCTGGGAGGCAGCCCGGGAGGCAGTCTGGGAGGCAGCCCGGGAGGCAGCCCGGGAGGCAGTCTGGGAGGTAGTCTGGGAGGCAGCCCGGGAGGCAGCCCGGGAGGCAGTCTGGGAGGCAGCCCGGGAGGCAGCCCGGGAGGCAGTCTGGGAGGCAGCCCGGGAGGCAGTCTGGGAGGCAGCCCGGGAGGCAGTCTGGGAGGCAGCCCGGGAGGCAGCCCGGGAGGCAGCCCGGGAGGCAGCCCGGGAGGCAGCCCGGGAGGCAGTCTGGGAGGCAGCCCGGGAGGCAGCCCGGGAGGCAGCCCGGGAGGCAGCCTGGGAGGTAGTCTGGGAGGCAGCCCGGGAGGCAGCCTGGGAGGCAGTCTGGGAGGCAGCCTGGGAGGCAGTCTGGGAGGCAGCCTGGGAGGCAGTCTGGGAGGTAGCCTGGGAGGCAGCCTGGGAGGCAGTCTGGGAGGCAGTCTGGGAGGCAGCCCGGGAGGCAGTCTGGGAGGCAGTCTGGGAGGCAGCCTGGGAGGCAGTCTGGGAGGCAGCCTGGGAGGCAGTCTGGGAGGCAGCCCGGGAGGCAGTCTGGGAGGCAGCCTGGGAGGCAGTCTGGGAGGCAGCCTGGGAGGCAGTCTGGAAGGCAGCCCGGGAGGAAGTCTGGGAGGTAGCCTGGGAGGCAGCCTGGAAGGCAGTCTGGGAGGCAGCCCGGGAGGCAGTCTGGGAGGCAGCCTGGGAGGCAGCCCGGGAGGCAGCCTGGGAGGCAGCCCGGGAGGCAGTCTGGGAGGCAGCCTGGGAGGCAGTCTGGGAGGCAGTCTGGGAGGCAGCCTGGGAGGCAGTCTGGGAGGCAGCCTGGGAGGCAGTCTGGGAGGCAGTGGGGACCTCTGAAGAGCGAGGCCAGACGAGGGTTGTCCAGAGAGGCCTCCAGGTGGATGTGGCCCGGGCTGTGGTGACTGAGGCTGGGAAATGTAGTTTTAGAGGCAGAATGTAGTTTAAGAGGCAGTTCTGTTACAGATACACTAGGTTGCACCACACATGCATGCACAAGAGGACATTTACACACACACACACGCGCAGTGCAGCACACTCGCATTCACGGTCACAAACACACCCTTGCTCCCCCGTCATGCGCGGTCACATGACTTCAGCCGTCCAAAGTCATTTATTTTATTGTGTATCTTTCCTCCTTCTCGCTGCCTCTCTCGCGCACTAATCTCTGCAGGTATTTCTCCACGGCTGGTGTTATTAGAATGCGGCGAATGCTCTCTATTGATGCATGTCAGGCCTCATTCTTTCATCTCCAACATTTAATTTACCGTCCTGTTGTGCCTCTAATCCCGTGTCGTGCCATTTCCTCCGCAGCTCAGATTGCTCTCTCAAAGCCCCCTCTCTGACAGATAAAGAGGAAGGTAATCGCCATTGTCTGCCACAGACACACCAGAGCTGGCCCCCTCCTCTCCCCTCAGCCCAAATTAAAGGGTTGTCCTGCCCTCGCGCCCCCCTAATCACCGGCCTCGCCTCTCCGTGTGACTGAACCCCAGGGCTGCCGCACTTTCATCCACCAGTAAACTTTGGGCTCGAACCACCCAGGGCTGGCCTGCTACTGGGACACCCCCGTCCCCTCCTCCACTCTCCCTTCTACCTCTCTCTCTACCTTCTACCTCTCTCTCTTCCTTCTACCTCTCTCTCTACCTTCTACCTCTCTCTCTCCCTTCTACCTCTCTCTCACTTCTACCTCTCTCTCTCACGTCTACCTCTCTCTCTCTCACTTCTACCTCTCTTTCTCACTTCTACCTCTCTTTCTCACTTCTACCTCTTTCTCTCACTTCTACCTCTCTTTCTCACTTCTACCTCTCTTTCTCACTTCTACCTCTTTCTCACTTCTACCTCTCTCTCACTCCTACCTCTCTCTCTCTCTCACTTCTACCTCTCTTTCTCACTTCTACCTCTCTCTCTCTCACTTCTACCTCTCTCCCTGTCTCTTTTTCTATCCCATTCTCTTTCAGTTCTACCCTCCCTGCCTCTCTCCCTCCCAGCCCCTCTGAGAGAACATGAAGAGTTTGCTTCTTTCACTCCTCTCAATGCAGCCTGATGACTTGCGGCTCCCCATGTTCTCAGGGACTCCATCCAGCAGAGCCTGTCTAGGCACTTCAGAGTCCACGAGCAGACAGTCCTGAAGCAGACAATTCTCCCTGTCCACTGCAGGTCTGGCCAACGCAACGTTCAGCTACACTGTTCCTTCTTCAACAGCAATGTTCACCAGGGTCCCAAGCTATGTGGAAACCCACTGAGAATCAGTCCAAACGGAAACATCTAAAACGTGAAGGACAGTGGGCCCTGAGGACCAGGGTTGGAGACCACCGCATCACAGCATGCGTGTCTACGTCTCACACAGGAGCAGAGCAACTTGTGCGTCGGTTAACCTGCAAACTGCGTCGTTCCTGTTCCCTCCCGCAAGACCTCGCCTCGCGCCGGCTTTGTTTGTCAAACACAGGTCCGCAATCTGAGCTGAGATTGCCCCCGGCATCCCCCTCATTGGTTATCGACTTCTCGAGAGGGCCGCAGAAGGCCATCAGACTGGGCCGTGATAGGCTGATGAAGCGATGAGCCAGTAAGGAAGGAGGAGGGGGAGGGAGGGGCGGTGAGGGTCAACGGCTCCACACATCCATAGCTACTCAACAGCAATGAGCTAATTTACTGTTAATTGCGGTGGTTAATTTCCCCCCCCTGATGAATTGACATAGCCCTGGAGGGCTGAGCCCAATCACCAGCACCATGATGACATTAGCCAGGGCTTATCCAGCGCTAAGTGGTTGAGCTGATACTAACACTAAGGAGTTTATGATGCTCAGACGAGTCTCTGCAACAGCAAGGCCAGCGGAGGCAGGCCAGACGGCCGGCAAGAGTCCAATACGACGAGAGGCCCTGGACGAAAGGGGACGATCCAATTAAGAAAAGGCTCCCTTTGAACAAGCGGCCCTAGAGCCACATCCTCACAGGCCAGGCGAGTGGCGGTGTTTGAACAGAAAGCAGAAGAGCGACTCCCCCCCCCCCCCCCCTCCCAGCCACTAATAACATGGCGTTTAGCTTGAGCGATCGCTGCCGCGTACAAAAGGAGCAGCGCTCTCTGCTCTGCCGTTAGCCTCTCTGACACTGCCTTATTAAGGCTCCTGTTAGGAGCGGGATCCTCTTTGACCGGGGTGAAGAGGCTGTTTAATATACACAGCAAATTAGTTGGGAAAAATACCTTTGTGCTGTTGGAGGGATGGGGATGTGAGGGGGGAGGGGGGGAGTTGGCCGTGGGGTGCTGGGTAGCAGGGGGGTGCGTGTTGGGGGTATATGATTACTTGTGATGTATCCCTGGTTGTAATCCCTGGACAGGGGATCGTGGGGTTCTCTCTGAGAGGGGCCCTGGCTGGCCGAGGCTCTGGGCTTAATTAGACTTGTCTGGGGAAGAGATGGGCTTTAGGTGTAGCTAATTAAGATCATAGCCATGGCTGAAATAGCTTAAACTGCACAGCAATACGAGTCAGGTCCCTCGGGGAGGAGAATAATGCCATCCGACATCGCCTTACTCCAGACCATGAATTCACATATGAGATAAGAATGATGTCGGCCAGGAGGGGGAGGGTTAAGGGTGCAGGGCACGTTATTGCAAGCCTCCTTTCTTTGCATTTATGGAGGTTAATAGTGTCTTTGGTATCACTGTATGCATGTGTAGGTTAAATTAAGCTTTTGTGCTGACGCTTTTTCCCTCGAAATTGCCCTGAGCTACATCAATCTTAGATAAAGTTAGCTTAGCACAATGAGTTATTGTAAGTCGTGAAACAAATCTAATACAAAGTATACAATGAGTAATTAGTGATACTTAAATATAATAGTAAATAGCTATAAAATTAATAATTAGATACATGTTAAAACCATAGCAAATATATATTCTTTTATATATTTATATATAAATTCTAAATTATATTTTATATATATATATTCATTTATTTTGTTTTAAAGAAGTGTATTGTCACAAATTCAGAGTCTGTCCACTCAGCCTGTCTGGGTGAATGTGCCCCAGTGTCAGGGCCTGTTCGAGCCACGGACACTTGACAACAAGAGAGCGACTGAATCAAACTGGAGCCCTCTTGTGTCTTCTGGCAGGCAAAATGGTTGCAGGCCAGACAGACGTTTCCATAATCCTCTCCATTAGCAGCCTGGGCTGTGTTCTCGGCCTGGCCCGTTTTGGTGTGTCAAGTTAAGGGAGCTCCTCCAGGGCTTCACAGGACAGTCTTGAGACAAACCGACGGTGGAGCTGGGCCTTATCACAGCGTTGCCCCGGGGCCCTGGTGATCTCAGCACTTCCCCACGATTCATTACTTAATGGGCTCTCACTACAAAACACGTCCTTTTTTAGGCTGCTATTGGACCAAGGAGATTAGGTCCTGAAATGACACTACACAGGTGCTGATGTTAGGCTTTTGTTCTCCTTTTTATTCTGGAAATTGAATGTTATCTACTGTTAGGGAATTGTCACTAGGTCGTCTTGTTTTTGTATCAAACAAAGCTCTTGCAGCTAGCAGAATGAATGGAAGTATATCCAGACACGACATTTGCCATGGTTTCGTTGCTTCATGCTTCCACGACCTGTGACTGGGCCTTTGTTACATTGGCCATCTCTTCCTTGTTCATTTTACCAGATGGTGAAAATAGTTTTTTTTTCTTTTTTTCCTTCGAAATGTAGCCACATTGCTGAAATAACCAACCCCCCCTTGCCTCCCCTCTGACTCCCGTCACCTTTAAATCTGCCTTTTCATATTCCTCGCAAAGCTCCTTGTCCGCGGTTTAGACGACTCACAAAACAAGGTCTCTCGACAAACAAGAGAAAAAAAGAGACGCAGACACCATTGGAAACTAATTATTTAGCCATTCGTGAAGAATAAAGATGTGCTCTTTTATTCTCTTCTCACATTCCCTATTTAACTCGAGATGTTTTTCTGAATGGGACAACTCTGCATTAGAAGTTAGACTAGGCTATATAGCTCCAGATCAATTTCCCAATGTGATGCTTAAATTTTCTATTTTGACCGTACAATTTTACCGTCTCCAAATTCTATACAAAAATTCTATACATGTGAACGTTAAGATCACATTCGAGGTAAGACGATAATCCCGCTAGTCATGTAAAAAAATATCGCCAGTTTCAGCTCTACAAGTTTCAATTTGTTTCGCTAACCTTAGCACATAAAGGCTAACCCAGAAAGCGCTAGCTAGCGACAAACCAAACGGTAGAGCTAACTACTAGTACTGTTCAGTTGTAGCTTCATGCGGAGGGTCGTTTTGGTTGTGAGTGACAGATTCACCCAGGAGGAAGGCCCTACGGTTGTGCATCTACCTGGGTGGCTGTGTCCGGTGACGACTTTTGGGACATAAGGGGCTGGGTGACCGACAAGCTTGGCATTGATGACGACAGCCAACCTCCACGTTCATAAAGATCCGGAGGCCCCAGTGGCACCGGAAACAAACGGAGCTGCCTAGTCCGTAACTCCTTCTGCGACTGCTCGAGAAAGGAAATATTCAAATGGTAATCGGGAAGCCGTGAATCATAAGCCCGAGGTAAGCTATGTAATGCTGGTAAGACGGTGAGTGGTGTTTTATTGGTGAGAGGGGAAATCCTTTTTGCTATTCAGTCGATGAATCGCAACAGTAATACCATTAACTTGCACCCTGGATCGCCAAATGTCATTTAATTGCCAATAGCAGCCTATTGTTTGGAAGGGGATACACAGGCTGCAGACTGGGACCTGTGTGTGTTTGTGTGTGTGTGTGTGTGTGTGTGTGTGTGTGTGTGTGTGTGTGTGTGTGTGTGTGTGTGTGTGAAGAGGGAGGGGATGGAATGGGTTTCTGTTCAAGGGTGTCACAGTGTAAAATAGCAGGAGAATGATGCCTGCCTCACACACACACACACGCACACTTGCACACAAGCAGCCCACGTCTAACCAAAGCCCCGCAGTAACTAGCTTAACTAAAGTCTTTAGGGAAAGTAAATTCAGACTAACTCCTCTCTCCTTAATACCTGATTTGTTCAACAACATGATTTGGGGCACGTCTATTCAGGGTTGTTCTGGGGCAAGCCGAGGACTGAAGTGTCAGGGCTTGTACCGCAACGTTATTGTGGCCTGTTTGGGGTTTGTCTCAAATCTCCTTGTGCGTGTGTGTCTGTACGCGTCTAATGCTAGCTAATGGGCTTCGGTGGGGTAATGGTCTCAGGGCTCCCATTGAAGACCCCATGGAAAGCTACATAAGCTGTATGGAATAAAGGCCGCAGTCAGACCTTTCACTGAGAGTTTTTTTTTTTTTTATTATTGGGAAAAGGCCTCCCTCCATCACCCCCATTATCACCCCAAATCTCCAGTCCATTCTTCATGGATTCTCCATCCACACTGACCCCCCATGCGACCCAACGAGCAGCCGATCCCCTCTGGACCAAGAACCTCAAACCGTCCACAACACCACCCTCTCCCTCTGTCCTGAACCTGCTCCAGTCCTAGACGTAGCCCGCCACCCCCAGTCCAATCTCATCCCCCCGGTCTTGACCCTGACAGCCATGTCCTGGGGAGGGCTAAATTGAAAGTGAAATGCATGGTGGGTCCTCGCAGACAGCATTGTGCGGTGTCGGAGTCTGGGAGGGGAGCAGCGTCACCGCCCGTCAGCGCTGATCGAGTTTGACAGCGAGTCGGGAGGAGGCAAGGAAAACGTTCTCTTTCTTTCATTCAGACCCCGAAAGAGGGTCTCTTCCAGCCCCCCTCAGTCTCCCTGACAGCCCTCCTCCTCCTTCCTGCCTTTCTATTCACCCTCAAACGAAACGGGCCCATGCTTTCTCTGGCCCAGCTCTCCTGAGAGCCTACTGAAGGAAAGTCCTCGCTCGCCATCTCTCCCTCGCTCTTTCTCACACACACACACACACACACACACTCACACACACACACACACACACACACACACACACACAAACACCGTCTTTCCATCCCTCTCTTCAAAACATCCATCTCCCCTCCTCACGCTCTTTCATTCTTTTGCTTGTTCTCTCCCTTCTAACCTCATCCTCCTGTCTTGTAGACATCCTGCTATCTCCTTTCCCCTCAGCCGTGCCAAGCGAAGACCGGTGAACCAAGAAGCAATGTCACTTGATCTGAACGTTGCTTTAGTGTCACAATCTTACATTTCAAACCTGAAGAGCTTCCTGCATTCCTTCTTCCCATTTCTCTCATCTCTCTGGACCACAGTCTCTAGTTCTCCAGTCCTGAGTCCAGCATGATGCTCTCCTTGACCTTTAACAACAACAGCCCTGGTTCAGCGCCCTGGGTATCTCTGAAAAGATCACTTCCTCATCGGTTGTGTTGCACCAGTGAGTAGCCGTAGTGTACTCACGTGCACGCTGATTGTCATTGCAGCGACAGGGAAGTTCACAGCCACAAGGCAATGTGTGGGCTTGAGTTAGCATGTGTTTCATTTTCTCAGTTACAGTATGTAAAGCGCTTGCTCAGTGTGTAGCGCTGCTGTCAGGCAGACGGGCAGGCCCTCGCTCCCCTGGATGCAACAGACTCCTCATTTCATGCAAATGACAGTCATCTAGAATCCACTGCATCTCTCATCGGTGCACATTGCCTAATCAATGTGAAGTGCTGTGTAAAAAAATACATAGCCTCCTTGTAATAGTTGTTTTTGACCGAGTCAAGTGCAGCTCCAAGAATTAATCCCAACCTGAGATTCAATTATGGCCGCCTGGCTAAGCAGAAGGGGGGACCGCAGTGGAGAGGGGACTGTGAGCATGGTGTGTGTGTGTGACTGGGCATGTGTGTATGACTGTGTGCTGACTGTGTGTGTATGTTTTGGGGACTGACTGTGTGTGTGTGTGTGTGTGCATATGTGTGTATGTGAGATATATTTTCACGCGTGTCCATGCTGTGCACCTGACACGCTCTCTGACCAGTGGCTTGTTTACTCCAGGGGCTTCTGCTGAAGCTACAGGCCCAATGATGAACCTCTAAGATGGACAGCAAGGCTGAGATACCCTCCTGACTCCCTCTTCCTCCTCCTCTCCCTCCTCTCCCTCTTCCTCCTCCTCCTCTCCCTCCTCTTCCTCCTCCTCCTCTCCCTCCTCTTCCTCCTCCTCCTCCTCTCCCTCCTCCTCTCCCTCCTCTCCCTCTTCCTCCTCCTCCTCCCCCTCCTCTCCCTCCTCCTCTCCCTCTTCCTCCTCCTCCTCCTCTCCCTCCTCTCCCTCCTCTCCCTCCTCCTCTCCCTCCTCTCCCTCTTCCTCCTCCCCCTCTCGTATCGATGCAGCACACGTCAGCATCACGCTCGTGTCCTGTGTAGTGAGAGAACGTGGGGGAGGAATCAGCTGGTGCAAATTCAGTTACAGAACCTCATTGTCACCTTTTTCTAATGAGGTCCCTGATCGTCGGGGGGTGTTGTCAGGGCTGCAAGCGGCCCAGGAGGAGGTGGAGGCTGTGGACAAGGGATGAGGGGCGGAGAGGTGCCGACTTGGGTAACAATTCGGCGACCTGCTTCATCAGTGTGCATGAGAAGCAGGCCTCCGGAAATTCAATTGTACAGTGCTGCCAGATAAGCATGTTTTTCAGGTTGGTGTTTGTGGGCTGTGTTTTGAAAAGACGTGCAGTTCATTATAAGGTGTTAGAGCGGCTGTCTTCATTTTGATTCACGCTGATCGTGTTTTCGTTGTTTGGATCCATCAACACTTCATTCAGATGTAAACATCAATTTGGAACCATCTGATTAGTCTCCTTAGAGTAGCTGGATGTTTCTGCCTTTGAACTCCTAGACACAAGGTTAAAAAAACATATTTGGGATTCGAAGAAAAACACCAACATACACAGTCAGAAAGACACATTGGTTTGTACAAGCAAAAAGACGCACATTTACACAGCACACACACACACGCACAAACACACACACACACTATAAAGTTGATCTTCCTATCCAGCCCAAGGACATTGCTGCTGTTGCCTGCCCCCCCTCTCCTACCCTTCCTGAAACACAACAGTAGGCTAATGACAGAATAAACAGGGAAAAGGCAATTTAGCTCCTTCATTCAGAACTACTTTGAAAATAAAGGAATTTTAATTATGGACACAATGAAAAAGAAAAAAGGGACTAAAAAGAGAGAAAACACTCACGAACAGTAAACAAAGCTGAAACAATTATCTTCTGGTGACCAGTCTGTGTTTTTAGAACAGACATTTAATCTTTTATTTACTGCACAGAGAGAGGGAGGAGGGAGTGAGAGACAGTGAGAGGGATGGGTGGGAGGGGGAGGGGGGAGGATTTGGGAGGGAAGGGGGGGGGCAGGGGGGAAACAAGAGAGTGAGGGAGGGAGGAGAGAGAGAGATAGGAGAGAGGGGGTGAGAGAGGGCGAGAGAAAGAAAGATAATATGCATACATTTTAAACATCCCCACCCTTCCAATCAAAAGATGCATTTTTATTAAGAGAAACGATTTAGCCTCGGACTGGTGGAATGGGAGGGGGAGGAAGGTTGTCATTTGTTGGTGGAAATTACTCTGCGACAACCCCCAAAGACAACATTGCATTTCTTCATCAGTGAAAAAGAACGAAATGACATTGTGAGTTTCCTCTAGTGGGACGAAACCCCTGACGACAACAACAACATCAACAGGGTGCCTAGGACTCTGTCTGATTCTGGAAGCCAACAGAAATTAGTCCAGAGCACTCCTTTGTCTTCTCAAATCACTCGTACTGTGGTGGTGTTGAAACCAGGTGAAACACTCCTACATGGGGATATGACACAGGCCAAGGCTAACAGGAACACATTAGGTGTGTTAACGTGTTTGTCACAAGGCTGTGTTTAAATGTTCACATGCTTCATTTCTGCTCGACAAAACACCTTCACTCTCCCAGGGTCCTACTACCACACAAACAATTACCGTCCAGCGCCTTCCTGGGGAAATTGTGTAGAAGTGATGTTTCTCGTTCGGCTCGGTGCTACAGAGAACAACGGCCGGCCGGGCCTCGTGATTGGCCAAGAGGCTGACCAGTGGGAGGCTGGCGTAAATGAAATATAATGAATCTATCACATCAATTCCAAATGAGCTATTGACACCTTGCCTTTGATGCGGCGTCACTGTGCAGAAGTAGATGGGTATCAGCTGTCTGTTCTCCCCAGGGGCCTCAGATGTAAACACAGACTCCGCCGGACACGGTTAGCCTGTATTGAGCCACAGTGATGCGTTATGGGGGACTGGGGGGGGGGGGGGGGGGGGGGGGGGGCTGGTGGGGGGCAGGGTGGTGGGGCGGGGTGTGATAGCAAGGCGAAAGCTACAAATCTTCATTTGCAACGAGGAGAAAATTCCACAGGATTAATTTTGTGTGAGACCACTGCCCATGCTCTCCTCCACCCACCACCCCCCACCTCCACCCTCACCTCCACCCCCACCCCCACCCTCACCTCCACCCCCACCCTGTCCCCAGCTTCAGCTGTGCAGGCCGCACTGTTAAAAGACCCAGAGGAATACCGTCTTTGTCATCCTGACGATTCGGGGTGAAGAATAAGAGAAGTTTAATCCCCATTGTCCGCAAGTCTGGGGGGGGGTCGGCGGCTGTAAGATGATCCAACCGGCCTCGCTAATCCCTCCATACCCCCTCGCCGTCACATCAAAAACACCCCCACCCTCCCACAATGCAGCAGGCCTGCCACTCGGACCTCAATGTGCAAATTCTAAAAAAGAAAAAAAAAATGGAGCCAAAAAAGTTGCAACAACAGAAAAGAATGGACATAAAGACAGTTGCACAGCAGCTAGGGGGAGCTTTGGGGTGAGGGTGAGGTGCGAGGGCGGGGGGTGAGGCTGGGGGGGAGGCAGGCTCTGGGGAAGCACCAACACCCTCTCGCTCCACCTCCCCTCAGGTCAAGACCTTCTCCTGCTGCTACTGCTGTTGCTCTTTTGTGGGTCTCCCTAGCAACCGGAATATTCACTGAATTCTCGGTATCTTTCGTTTCTTCCCCCTAAAAGACCCCAGAACAGGAAGACAGGTGCCTCCGCTCACTGCTCATGGGCTTACCCCTGTCCACCAACCCCGATAAGCCCTCGGCTCGCACGGTTAACACACCGCTGGAATACATCGGGTTGTTTTTGATCCAGGAAAGACTATCAAAGCACCTAGTCCAATCCCAAGCTTCAATATCAAGTCATTACTGTTGCTTACAAAGTCAGGAGGTCCATTGTTGGAGGACTCAATAGCTTATGAGGATATCAGACGCTGTAAAAAATACATTAAAAGAAATGGCTGAACAGAAGACTATAATGTATGATGACGAGGATGATGAGGGTGATAATGATTATGATGAGGATAATGATGATGCACAATGGCCATCTGAGAATAGATTGTGTTGTGACAGATAGACAGAGACACAGAGTACAGACAGGATGGATGGAGGAGAGGATGGATGGAGGAGAGGATGGATGGCGGAGAGGATGGATGTATGGAGAGAGGAGAGGATGGATGTATGGAGAGAGGAGGAGAGGAGGGAGGGAGGGAGGATGGAGAGAGGAGGAGAGGATGGAGAGAGGAGGAGAGGATGGAGAGAGGAGGAGGAGGAGGAGGCTGGCTGGCTATCAGGGCGGCCTCAGGACCAGAGTCCGAGGGCTATCCCCTCTCTGTCCTCTGGGGGCATGCTCTCTGATGATGCTCTCTGTGATGAAGTTGCCTGTACTGGGAAAGAGGGTCCGGGTGGGGGTTGGGAGAGGAGACGTGTGTGTGTGTGTGTGTGTGAGGGAGCCAGGAGACAGCCGTTTAAAATTCTGTTTCCTGCAAGTGAAGAGGCTAATCCTGCCCCCATAATTCCCTGCAGCCAAAGCACCCCTCCTTCCTCACCACTCCCCCTTCTCCCTATCTTGCTTTCGCTTTCCCTCCATCTCTCTCTCTCTCTCTCTCTCTCTCTCTCTCTCTCTCTCTCTCTCTCTCTCTCTCTCTCTCTCGGTGCGTACTCCATGAGTGACAGCACAATGCCCAGGCCCTCGCACGCTTATCTAACTCTAGCAGATGGTCGACTTGGATCAATGCACACACGCCACGATCAATGGCTGTGATAAAGAGCGACGGGGATGGTACTCACTTCCTCGTTCTCTCCCTATCTCTCTCTCTCTCTCTCCATCTCTCTCTCTCTCTCTCTCTCTCTCTCTCTCTCTCTCTCTCTCTCTCTCTCTCTCTCTCTCTCTCTCTCTCTCTCTCTCTGTCTCTCTCTCTCTCCCCTCACGCCGAGCCTGCTGCCCCCCCTGCCCATTTGTTTCTTCCCTGTGCCCGTCTGCATCTGCACTGGCAGCCACCCGCCGCCGGCCCTCTGCTGGGGCCGGGTCCTTCTGGAGGCAGGGGTGCCCGGTGAGAAGCCTGCTGCCTCCACTACCCTCCGCCTGCTCTCTGGGAGGAAAGCCCTTTTCCCCATCTCTCTCTCTCTCTTTCTCTCTCTCTCTCTCTCTCTCTCTCTCTCTCTCTCTCTCTCTCTCTCTCTCTCTCTCTCTCTCAGGAGATCTCATCTCACTACCTCCCTCCCTCCTTTCTCTCTCTGTCTGATTCTCATGCAGTGGCTCTGCCCATATCTATCATGTTAATCTCCCACATCAGCTCTCATTCTTTCTAGCCGTGCGGGGCGGTGGGGGGGGGGGGGGGGGGGGGGCGCATCCTTGTCACACCCCTCCCCCCTCCCAGTGTGCCCCCTAACCACACCCCCTCACCCTTCCAGTGTGCCCCCCTAACCACACCCCCTCACCCTTCCAGTCATTTGACCCCTGGTGCCAGGATGGATCATTGTCTCAGTCGAGGTGACACGTAGCTCGGTGTGTTTTAAAGGACGATTCTTGTTCCGTTTGAGCCGAGAGGGCCGATGGGAGGAGAGCCCAAGTGGGTCAGAGCCGGGGCTGTGAGGGGGAAACTGGAACAAACCCCCTGCTGGGAGAGATCTCACCGGGTGCTGAGGGCGGAAGCAGCCCGCTGGGCCCCAAATACAAACCCTGTACGCCATGACGGCTCTCACCCTGGAACACAGGTATCCTGTTCACCCGTCAGCTCACTCATCTGATTGGACGATAAGTGATCAAGCTCACCAGGCTACCTGCTGGAACTGCTCGTGGCGTATAGCCACACAGGGGCAGTGCCTTTGCGTCACGCTGAAGGTGCATGCTGTTTGTTAGCTGCATAAACTTTCACCTAGCCCTCGAAGCCTACTCTTTCCCCCTTCTCCCTCTCCCCTTAAGGAATTTGTAATTGGCCGTTGGTGATGTAATGCGCTTCATAATAAGCCCATTAAAGCCTTTTTCTGTGCTGATGGAAAACGCACTGGCAGTATGGACACCTCCGCTATTTATACCTCTCAAATCCTCATGCATATTCACACAGCGCTGAGACGGGGAAAGGAGCAACAGACACCCTGACAAATAAGTGCCTGGATCTCATTTCTGTTGCAGCCTAAGCTGTTTCAGCTTGCAGAGGCCCTTCCCTGCTCGCTGCCCCGGCCCCAGCCATTCTCTGGGTCTCCTTGCTTTCATATGCCCTTGGTTAATGTGATCTGGTAGAGTGTGTGTGTGTGTGTGTGTGTGTGTGTGTGTGTGTGTGTGCGCGAGCGAGCGAACATATATATTTTTGGGAGTTCATGTGATGTGCTTGTTTGCATGTGTATGTGTGCGTGTGGTATGTACATTTGTGTGTTTTCGTGTGTGTACGTGCGTGGTGGTTGTGTGTTTAATCATGAGGCATGGTTGAAGACCGTAATCCTTGTTTGGGGTGAAGTGAGGCACAGCAGATTAGACAGGCTGACCCAGCAGCCACCCACAGTGCCTCCTACACCCTCCACACACACAATCACAACCTCACACCCTGCTGCCTCACACAACCACAACACAAACCTCTGGTTACATCATCAGGAATTGCTGGAAAAAGCAAGACTGTCATTTGAATACCGTTACAGAACTGGCAGTGCTTCACTGTATGAAATAACCTTGTGTTGACGGCTTTTAATCCTTTGTTCATGCAAAGACCTCAGCTAGCTACTCTAGTCTGTATGGCTACAAGTCGCCCCATCGTCTGAAAATATCTGCTTCAACCTAACTGATCCTGTCCCAGTGGGCTACAAGCACTGTTTGTTACCAGGGCAGAATCAGAACCATGCACGTCTCAACCAAGGACCTTCCTTAAGATGATAGCAACACCGATAGGTTGTCACTCGGCCACTAAGAATCAGCCATACACCAAGCGAGTCCAAGGTGGCATGGTGGTCACCGTGGTAACCACGGTGGTCACATCCCAGCAAGAAGGTCCTGGGTTCGATTCCCACCTGGGGAAGTTTGGTGCTCTTGTGGACTGTCTCTCTTTCTGTGGAGAGTTATCATGTTGTCACCGTGCTCACAAGGGTTTCCTCCCAATTAACCAGATCACTTTCCTGCCTATGTGCCTGGCCAGGACTTGGCGAACACTTGGACTTGGCCCCCCAGGCAGGCAGGCAGGCAGGCAGGCAGGCAGGCAGACAGGCAGACAGGCAGGTGATATATCCTCCCAGGCCTGGCCTGGTGTTGGCTGGATCTGGACCCCCAGTCTGGCTGGCCACCCTGAGCCCTGAGCCCCACTCAGCTTGTCACATGAGCTGGAGCCTTGAGAGGCCACCGTCCCCCCTAGCCCCCAGCCCCCTCCCCAGCCCCCTCCCCGGCCCCAGACCTTAATCCTGCTTCATCTGAGTGCAAAGAAATTCACATGTGCCAGTAAGAACATTTACAAAGTACACTGCCTCCATTTTCCCCCCCTGAAAATAAAACACAGATTAACCACTAAGCTTTATTGATCTCACAACTTGATAGTGTGATTAAGGGGGGAAGATGGTGCCCCAAAATCAGTGCACACTTATGGATTACAGGCAACGCTACACTGCTTTTAATTGGGAATCCATTAGTGTGTCTGGAAGGTCTTGGCAATGACTTCTTTCTCTCTTCAGCATTGATACTTACCCCTGTTGTTTTGCTCACTTTTGAGTGTGTATATGTGTGTGTTTGCTTATGCATGATAAAGAAAGAGGGAGTAAAAGTGTGTGTGTGTGTGTGTGTGTGTGCGCGTGTCGAGGGCCAGAGACATGCAAGTGTTTCTCGATGCTGATTCGAACACCTCCGTGCTGTGGGTGGGCAGAGAGAGAGAGAGAGAGAGATCTGTGGCCACCCGGTAGCTGTTACTTTACACCCCAGTGAAAGGTAGTCGTCAGTGCAGCCTGAGATCTGCTCTCACACTGATAAAGCCACAGGCTGCTGGAGCCACCAAGCACAGAAGCATTTGCATTGATGAAATGGAAGCATACATTTTCTGGCAAGAGCTGTGAGCTACACAGCGACTCCCGAGCACAATCCAAGGTTGTTTATGTCTTTCACATGGGGACTGAACACTTCATCAGCTCTCACAGACCATGAATAGGACACGTTTTCACACCATCAACGCACTACAAAAAAAAAACATATATTTACATTTAGCAGACACTTTTATCCAGAGCGACTTACAGTAAGTACAGGGACATTCCCCCCGAAGAAAGTAGGGTGAAGTGGCCCAAGGATACAACGTCATTTGACGCGGCCGGGAATCGAACTGGCGACCTTCAGATTACTAGCCCGACTCCCTCACCGCTCAGCCACCTGACTCCCTAATATACAGTATATATACAGTATATAACAAAACTCCCATTCAGTGTGTTGCTTCCTGCGCAGGTAAGCAGAAATTAAGAAAAACATACAACATCTGCCTTGATTTCTCTTTGGGTTCAGTTCGCTACAATTCACACGCTTCTTCTTCTTTGATTCTTCTCTGATTCTGTTCTTTATCTCGCTGAATATAATGTTTCAGATCATGTCGGCTTGTACTGTTGGCACACTTACTATCTTTCTGCATTTTTGTGTTTCCCATTGTGGATTGTGTTTTACTGGCAACATCTCACTGCAATGCACGGTTTCTCTCTGCTCAAAACACCTACTCATTTTAGGACTGATTCATTCCAGTCTAATTCATATTCCAGAGGGATTAGAAACATCTCATTTGGTGATGCCACAGTTACACACCCTTTAGATGTTATATTCAAACACTATTCCCATCCCCCAATGCCACAAGCACACACAAACGCTCATACAATACATACCACAGTTCTTCATACTTACAATAAATGTACATTGCAGTGCTTGGAAGATGCGGTTACAGATCAGGTGTACCGCAGTGACCTGTGGACCCACCCTGGCGCGGTGGTTAGGGGAGCTAAACCAGAGCCACAAAGAGCCACATAAGCTTTGAGAATGGAGAGAGAAGAGCCGCGTAGCAGAGAGAGAGAGAGGAGCCGCGTAGCAGAGAGAGAGAGGAGCCGCGTAGCAGAGAGAGAGAGGAGCCGTGTAGCAGAGAGAGAGAGAGGAGCCGCGTAGCAGCACACAGATGGATCCAGATCATAGCCCAGAACAGTAGTCCTGAAAAGTTTGGACCGGGCCCAGAAACAGGCATCAAATGTTTCAGCCGCTGACTCAATCTCCAGCCCCCCCTCTTCTTCTCCCCCTCCTCCTCCTCCTCTACCTCTCCCCCTCCTCTCCCTCTCCCCCTCCTCCTCCTCTTCCTCTTCCTCTTCCTCTCCCCCTCCTCCTCCTCCCCCTCCCCCTCCCCACGTCTCTCCCTCACGTTGCTTCACGAACCTGTTCAACCACTCCACACAAAACAGTTCAGTTCACGTGGAAGGCATGAAATACGGACACCTACTATATCATGTCCTGAAAACCTTTTGCATCAAAAGCGAGGGGTCGTTTACTAAACCGTCTATCAAAACTATCTTGATAATTTGTGTCAACGTTACGTCTGGAACAGCAGCAACAGGGAGCCCTCCGCCTGAAGAATGTTGTGATGTTCAGGGGTGCCGCTGGTGGGCAGGCGGGCAGCCGCAGGCGTCCTGCCCCAGTGTGCCCTGGGTACCAGGATGTGTTGACAGTGATGGATGGCTGTGAGCCTGGTACCAATAAGGCCCTGGGTCGGTGCGGGGCCCAGGACTGGGAGAGACAGGCCCTCCAGGGGAGCCTCTCTAAATTAAATCTCCCCAGTCTGGAGAGCCGCTACGGCTGTTTTTCTCCCCGCACCCCTCGCCCGTCCCCGACCACCGCCCCCAGACCCGTTTCTGCATCCCCCCCAACCACCAACCTTTCCCTTCTTAATTAATTCAACAGAAAAGTAATTAAAGCTTTACTTTCCAGCAACGGGCCGTGTCTGCCCCCACCCCTGCCTGCCACAAAGGAAAGGTAGGACAGAAATTAAGAACACTCTGTGCCAAATGACCGTCGGAAGCAAAACAATATTAGCCCCCCTGAGTCCTCAGGTTCCTAATAAAGAGCCAACAGGAGCGGGCAGTGTGCTGGGGTGAATGCGCCTTGGTGGCAGTATAGCTCGCATTGTTCCGAGGAGAGCAGAAGGCGGTGAAGGTGAAGGGCCCCAACTGCAAACCCAGCTCTTAATTTGCTGAGTGGTCGATGACCGAGGGGGTTGTGTTGTTTGGACCGGAGAGCCTCCCCTCGACTCAGCACTTTAAGGCTTTTGTGGAAAAAAAGAAAATACATTTCAGGGTTTTTTTTCTTTTCCTCTTAATATCCTTTGGAACATTGTAAACTTTTTTTTTTTCCCGACGCCTTCTGCTTTTAACAATTAGGTTGTCAGAAATGTGCCAGCTTCGCCGTGTTGGAATAAAGTGGTTTTGGTGTGGCTCAATCGACACAAGTTTAGATAGTACTATAAAAAAGCAACTAACTGCAAGCAAGACTTTCTCAACAAGTGATCCATTGTGTATCAAACAAACATACAGTGTATTGTAGTGTGTGTAGTGTGTATTGTAGTGTGTGTAGTGTTTGTGTAGTGTGTATTGTAGTGTGTGTGTGTAGTGTGTATTGTAGTGTGTGTGTAGTGTGTGTGTAGTGTGTGTGTAGTGTGTGTGTAGTGTGTGTGTTGGCGGCCCCCCAGAACCTTAACTGTGACCCCAGGTTCAGTCCTCCACATGACCATCGATACTGTCCCAGCATGCTCTGTGTTTCACCACCTCACATGATGCACGGCTGGGCTGTCAGCCGTTCCATCCTGCGACCACCCTCCAGACCTCCAGACCTTCACCAGCCTCGGCTCTGATCCCAGGCAGTTGATGTGGCCCTCTGATGAGGGAGATGTCTTATGAGAGGGGAAGGGAGCTGTCCAGGGTTGTCTGGGAGGCTTGTGAAGTTAGGAGGAGGCCTGGTTAAGCTCATGTCTTTGAACTGCGGTGTTGGGTCAGACAGCCAAGGCAGATATTTGCACAGCAAATATTTTAATCCTCAGCTAATCACTTGGTGAGTCCAGTGGGTGGAGGTTGAGGGGGTGGAGGGAAAATGGAGGGTGGGGGGGGTGGGAAGGCTGATGTGGTGGCCTGGCACATTCTTCCTGTCAATGACGCCTTTGTTCCAAGGGGATTGTGGGAAGAGTCAAGCAGGTGGAGGTCTGGAGCGGGCGGCTGGGTGATCTGGGCTGTGGACCAGAGTTGAGGCTGGCCTCCAGTGAACCCACGTGGACACATGCACACAGTCCCCACACCCAGGCTCACCACTGCCCGCCATAGACCCAGGCACACTCCACCGCTCTGGGGCTTCCTCCTCCCTGAGGCCTGGTCCACTTCCTGGAGGGTTCACTGTGTCCCAGGTGGAACTTACCAGCTAGTGAAACTAATCAGATGATACTGGTGGTGGATATTCAAACCGATGTGGCTATTCATTGGAAAGTATGTCGTAAACCACTTTATGGTAAGCTGGATGTGGTTTAGTTGAAGTCCAGCATTGGCTTTCTCTGTGTAGTAGATTCTAGTTCACACATACACGCATACAAACACATGCTTACATGTACGCACTTACAGGCACGCACACACACTCACACACACACACACACACACTGTCTCTCTTCTTCATCATACAGCCTCTTGGTGACTCTTGGCATTTGCTTATTATCAAAATATTTCTAATCACTGAGGGGACCACTGCAGCCGAGAGAAAGGCTCGTCGTCACAACATCTCCAACCTTAAACGAGTGTTTAGTGTGTGTGTGTGTGTGTGAGAGAGAGGGACCAAAGAGAATCACGTGCATTTCTCCGTTCAGCCGTGTCTCACATCGCCCAAGCACTTCGCCAGATCACAACCCACTAACTGATAGAGAAACAAATTAAGGAGAGGCTGTTCAAATAGATATGCTTCTAAAGGAGATTTAAGGAGTGGAACCGATTGTGCATGTCTGATTCGAGCGCTTCAGAGTTCTCACCCATGGGGGCTTGGCCTTCAAAGGGTGACTCGCACACAGAAACACTCCATTAACAAGGTTCAGTTCTCCTCACTCGCCCCCCTCTCCCTCTCCAGTCCTCTCCCTCCCTCCATCCCTCCCACCATCCATCCATCCCCCTCTCCATCCCTCCGACCATCCCTCCATCCCCCTCTCCAGTCCTCTCCCACCACCAGTCTTCCATGTGGCAGTAGGGCACTGGCTCTCTCCAGTGATACTCCAGGACACTGGAGGATCTGAGATCAGTCTGTGCCCACCAGCCCGCTCCCGCCATCATACCGCCTCTGCACTCACAAGGTGTCTCATTGCTTGAACGAGAACACGCTCAGTGTTTGTCTTTGGAACAGAAGCGCTTGCTGACAGGGTTAACTCTAGTGGGGCTCTCAGAGGAGTACTGAGCAGCCGGGAGCGGCAGTGGCCCAGGATTAGAGAGTCATGGGACCAGGCGGGACCATGACTCCAGAGGACGGGAACTGAAACCCGGTGACTCCCTCTCAGGTGGACGGGAGTCTGAGGGAGGAGAGAGAGAAGCCAGGTCGAGCTCAGAAACTAAGGGTGGAGCAGTTACGGGGGGGTGGCGTTTGAGGAGGGTTTGTTTTTGATGGTCTCAGAGAGAGAGAGGGGGGGGGGTTGAGGGAGAGAGAGAGAAAGGGGGAGAGAGAGAGTCATGACATGGTTTGAGAAGGCCCATTGATGATCTCTTCAGAGGTACTAAGACTAAGCGGGGAGTCAGGTGGCTGAGCGGTTAGGGAATCGGGCTAGTAATCTGAAGGTTGCCAGTTCGTCAATTGACGTTGTGTCCTTGGGCAAGGCACTTCACCCTACTTGCCTCGGGGGGGAATGTCCCTGTACTTACTGTAAGTCGCTCTGGATAAGAGCGTCTGCTAAATGACTAAATGTAAGCGCTGAGAGAGATGAACTGGTGATTAACATTTACATTTAGTCATTTAGATTAAGGAACCAGTTGGAAGGTAAAGAGATTCTTCAGCGGGCCATTAAGCAAGGCCCTTGGTGTAAACCATCCTGGAACTAGTCTGCCATCAACTCCATTCTCAGATTCAGTCATTTCTATTTGATTGAAAATGTTGTGACTTCTTCTGGCGTTGTCCTCTGCGTGGGTGGCCTGTACTTCAAAAATAAATAAAAAACTCTGGATCTAAACCTTATTTAAAAAATTGACACTTGAATGTGCACAGGATGAATAAGGATTAAACACAGTGTACTGCGTTCAAGACATGGAGCCCAGAGATAAGTGAGAGAGGGGGAAATTGACTCTGATTCAGAGTTCAGGGCCAAGACCTTTTATTTGATGGAGAGAAGAAGGATGGAGAAGTAGAGGCTGTCTCTGAGGAGGAGAGATAGACAGCACCGGAGCGAGGGACTCAGAGAGGGAGCGAGAGAAGAGATATGGATGGCAAGCAGCAATTACTGAGGCTCTGTGTGCACACAGCCAAGTGTGTGTGTGTGTGTGTCTGCGAGTGTGTGTGACTGACTGTGTGTGTGAGAGGGAGAGAGAGAGCGAGAGAGAGGGGGAAGTGGTAGAGGGAGGATTGAGATCTCTGTCTGCCTGGGCCCCTGCTGACACTCATACAGGCAGATCACAGGCTCATCATGTCAGCTCTGTTTGTGGAAATCCTCCCTCATCAAATGACAAATTTGCTACACGTTTACCTTTATCAGATCTGGGGAGAGGGGGAGAGGGGGAGAGGGGGAGAGAGGATGAGAGAGTGAAGGGAGAGGGGGAGCGAGGGAGAGAGGATGAGAGAGTGAAGGGAGAGGGGGCTGAGAGCGTTTCTCCTCGCCACCGCCGTTGTCGAGGGGCCAATTACTTGCTCCTCCGAGAGCAACTCTCCCGTCCTGGCCTTTCATTCGTCCTCCCTCCCTCCCTCCTCCTCTTCCTCGCTACTGCCACGGAAACATCTGCCCCTGAATATGCAATGAGCCTGTCAAAGAAAACACACACACATCCGGCACAAAAAAGCTAATATTTGCGAACATCAAACCTGTCTGTTCTTCCTCTTGTGCCACGCGTGTCTGGAACAGGTTGCGGACAAATCTTGCTGGCCCTGTTACTGACGCCTCTCCTCGCCGCCTCGCCGCCTCGCTGCCTCGCCTCCTCTCCACCTCGCCCCCCACCCTCCTCTTCTCTTTTCCCCATCATCCACCCTTCCCTTATCACCCACTCCGGTCCATCATCTTCTAATGGAGGCTTAATTAACTGGACCACGGTCTCATCAGTCTGCTATTTACGACGGTACGCTTGCCTGTAGAAATTTGCGTCAATATTTACCACAGTTTTTTAACCCAGAGAATGAGACATAGAGGGTTCCAGGCTGTGTGAGTTATTTCTGCAGGTTGATGCAACCAGGAAGTAGAAACAAGAATGTTAGATTGGCAGAATTGACTTTTCATCCATTTTCTTAGATAATTCAACAAATCTTAAAAACATTGATACTTGGATTTTGTATTACTCACCAATTAGCAATCATACATTTGACTTTATTATTAAAAAGGACGTTTTTTTATGATGGTAGCAATTACTGGTGATTAAGCACAATTCTATTTGATCTTTTATTACCCTGTATCCTGTGAAAGGCAGTCAGGAAGGGAAAAGTATATATTCTTTTTTCTGACAAAGGATAAATAGAGACAGGGTATGACAAATAGTGAAAGAGAGAGAAAGAGTGAAAGAAAGAAAGAAAGAGAGAGCTAGAGAAAGAGGGAAAGAGAGAAAGAGAAAGCTAAAACTGTGTTGAGGACCGGCTCTGACAGCTGTCTGTTTCCCAGGCTGTTCTCTCTCTCTCTCTCTCTCTCCCTCTCTCTCTCTCCCTCTCTCTCCCTCTCGCTCTCTCCCTCTCTCTCCCTCTCGCTCTCTCCCTCTCGCTCTCTCCCTCTCTCCCTCTCGCTCTCTCGCTCTCTCCCTCTCTCCCTCTCTCTCCCTCTTTCTCTCTCTCTCTCTCTCTCTCTCTCTCTCCCTCTCTCTTCCTCCTCTCTCTGTCTCTCCCTCTATAATTTTTTCCTCTTTCTCGTCTCTCCCATCTCTCTCTCTCCCTCCTCTCTCCCTCCCTCTCTCTCTCACTCTCTCTCCCTCTCTCTCTCTCCCTCCTCTCTCTCCCTCTCTCTATTCCTCCTCTCTCTGTCTCTGCTTCAGCCGACTGATGAAGATTATAGAGAGAGGAGGAAGAGAGAGAGAGGAGGAAGAGAGAGGGAGAGAGAGAGGAAGGAAGGAGAGAAGGAGAGAGAAACAGGCAGAGAGATGCGAAAGAGAGTGGGGGAGCATAGAAAAAGATTATAGAGAGAGGGAGAAAAGATTGACTGAGAGAAGAGAGAGTGAGGGTGGGAGAGAGGAGAGTGTAAGGAAGAGACGGAGATAGCAGGAGGCAGGAAGAGAAAGAGAGAGAAAGAGCATTTGCATAATGTCCTCTACCATAGTCCCTGAGGCTACCCATGCTGGATAACAGTGGGGCAATACTCTTAATTCAATCTCTTTATTTTTCTAATACTTCAGAAATTAATAATTCAAGCCCCCCCCACCCCAACCGCCCCCTCTCGTCCACAAACCACCGTGAGCGCTGTGCTGAGCTGCCTAACTTTGTAACTTTAACCCAAGCAATTGATGTGAGCAGGCCTTGAGGCAGACCAGCTAATGAATGGATCGAGAGAGAAAGAGGAAAGTTAAAAGATGGTCTTTTATGAAGTAATTTAAGAAAATCCTGTTAGCTGGATCAAGTACAAGAGTATAATTTCTCAAAATGGGAAAAAGAAGAGCTTTTTTTTCCATCTTTCCCTCATACTTAATAACAAAATTAGGGAGGTAGAGAGATAAAGAGAGGGAATCAATTAGGCCAGTAAACAGTGCTGATTGCAGAGAGGGTGTGATGGCACATGGCGGTAGGCCGGGGGGCACTGTGCTAAAGTAAACACAGCCTAAGGCTGCCTAATCCCACCTCCCACACTGACACGCCAGGTCAGGGCTGGGCTGGCTGACTGATTGGTTAGCTTTGCTGGCTGGGTAGCTGGTTGGGTGGCTGGTTGGCGGACTGGTTTGCTGGTTGGCAAGCTGGTTTGCTGGTTGGCTCTCTTGCTGGTTGGTGAGCTGGTTTGCTATCTCACTGGTTGACTAGCTGGTTTGCTGGTTGGCTATCTGGCTGGTTGGCTATCTGGCTGGTTGGCTATCTGGCTGGTTGGCTATCTGGCTGGTTGGCTATCTGGCCGGTTGGCTATCTGGCTATCTGGCCGGTTGGCTATCTGGCTGGTTGGCGGGCTGGTTGGGTGGAACGTTAATGAGCCACAGGGCAAATGGGGTCTGAGCAGTAAACAAGAAGGGTAGCCGACATCATAGTAAACACATAACATCTATCCATGGTTGTTCATTTGATTTAATAATCAAGGAACATAAATGGCACCCTCCAGATCTGTTCAGTTCACTATATTCTATAGTTATTATAAAATTCAAGTTTGAATAACGTTAAGTAGGTAAAGTGTGGCATCACCGACAGCGCCGCTGTTTATTTCCCACTGGCTGCGCCCTCCCCATTACCACAGGCCCTCCTCACGTCGACTCCTCCTGCCTCAGGTAAACTTCATGGCAAAACGCTGCCTCGTCCATTCCATACCATCAGTTCAGTGTGCTGCCTGTCGTCCCCATAGACAGCTTGTTAAGCAGACACTAGACATACAGTAGATAAGAGGAGATTATCAAACTGTTAGCGTTTTCAAAGGAAGTGGTCGTCTGTCACAAAGGCTTTCCCTGGCTTAGGCAGTCAAGAGGGCAGGAGAGTTGATTGCAGGATGGAGGCGTCTGAAATCGGCAGATATTCAAGGGGTGGAGGAGACCTTCATTTATTCATTCTGTTGAATTGACTTGATGTGATGTTGATAACCTGGATTTAAGGATTCAGGAAAGATGAATAGGGAGAGTGAAAATGTAAGGCTTGAGGTTGTGTGTGTGATTTGGCCAAATTTGTGATAAAATGTCATTCATTTTCAAATAAGAAATGTGAGAATTAATGTGTCAAGGAAAATAAGGAGTATTTTTTTTATTGTTAGATTTAACATTATGTTCATGTGGTAATAAAGTTTCAAATAAATACATTTAATAAGTATTACATACAATAAGTATTTACAATATTTTGGATGACTGTATATCTATCAGAAGGTCACTTTAATCTATGTATAAAATGAAAAGCGGTCTTATACACAAAATTTAATAAAACTATACAATTTAAAAAGGTCACTTATTTTTCTGTTAGTTATTTCAAAATGTGTATTAAATTGTGAGAAGAAAATAAAATAATTATGGAAAATAATACAATCCCGGTGACTAACAAACCCTGACAGTGACCTGAGGCACTTTTTATCAGACATTTCTCGCCAAAATGATAAAATATGAAATAGATCAAATAATAACACATTGATTCAGCATAGTTTGGGTGACTGCTCTTTGAAGGTTTGCCAAACAGTATCTATTATTTGGTATGAGTCCCATGGGTATTATGACCGGGAAATAATTGTAAGCATTTGTGTTTGTTTCTATTTTTCTGTGGCGTGTTCTGTGTAATTCTTAATACCTTACACAGATTATACGGTAACTCCCAAACTCCCATGATTATAATTAAGCCTGACTTGGATATAAAATGAGCAAATACCAATTTCGTTTTGCATCGTGTGAGGGAGCATGTCTGTGTGTGATTCTGTGTCCCCTGGAGTCTGATAATACTTCTGTGTTCGCGTCTTCTCCTGTGTAGGTAACTGAAGGATGTGGCTTTCAACGGACTACCATTGTCGCTATGTAGTCCACTTAGTTTGTAAAGTTGTGTGTGTTAGTGTCTGCGTGTACAGATCTCTTTAAGGGTTTTTGTCTGTTGTGTGTGTGTGTGTTTTCCTATTTTCTTGTTTGTATTTCTGTGTCAGAGGGGAGTGTAGTTGGAGAGGAGGCAGGCATAAGGAAGGGTTGCCTGGGCATGGAGACTGCTATCATCTTGCTTCTGGCAAAAAAAAACACATATTTCCTCATCCTTTCTCCCTTTTTCTTCTTCTTCTCCGTCTCTCTTACCCTCTCTCCAGCTTTCTCTCTCTCTTTCTGTATCACTTACAAAGGCAATGGTTTCTTCCTCCAAAATGAGGCCATGCAAGGAAGGTATGCAAATGAAATCATTGCTCGTGGATTAGAATGGGACACCATATACCCTAAATCATGATTGTCAATCATGGCTGGGGATTAAGGGATATGGGGTTACAGACCTAAAAAAGCAACATTTCCCCCCTCAGGCAGATCCCCATTGTGAGGAAGTCTGAGGAAGAGAGCTCGACGGGGGAGAAACAGCATCACTGGAGCACTACTGCCCCCCGATGGCCAGATGCTCTTACTGCACCATCCCTACTCGCTCAGCCACTCTGCTCCACGGAGCAGGATACGGTGGTTGGCATTCACAAGCCAATTCATTTCCGTTTGATCTACCCTGAGGCAAATACTTGATGAGACAAAAAGCATGTGCTGTGATGATGTAGTGTTTCATCTTCAGTCGAGGGAGGGAGAGACCTCATTTGTTGCTGGCTGGCTGTTGTGCAGGCTTGGTTCATCATCTGAGGCTTAGACAGGGCACAGCCCAGACTGATGTAACAGCTGTTTGTGTTTGCAAACATGGATCCCAAGGCTTTCTCTAGAGTGCTTTGGAAGTGTTGTTGAAACCCTTCCCTAATAATCATACTAAAATCGGTAGGTATGTTGATTTTATTGACACACTGGATTTGAGTATGTAGACGACTACCTATACAATTTTCAAGCGTGTCTTTGTTTGTTTTTTACATCCGTTTGTTCACAGTTGACTAGAACGACAAGTTAAAAAAGGGTTTTATTGAAACGCTGTGAGGGGAAAGATTACAGTAAGACAAAAGAGAGCAGGATCTCTTGAGCGAGAGAGCGTCTCTTACTCTACACAGGGCTGTGTTTAGTGGCTCGTGTTCAGGCCCCGGAGCCCTCAGTAAGAGTGCCAGTCTGTTCCTGTAGAGCAGTCAAACATACAAGCCCAGCCAAGAGCATGCATGGCACAGGCTCGGAGCCAGGAAAACGCTCCGGAAAACGCTCAACAATGACAGAGTATTAATAGAGCGTGTTGTTGTTTTTTCTTTTTTAAACGGCAGAGCAGGGGATGGGGAACAACAAAAGCCACTACGTTCGTTTAGCAGCATCCAACGGTTGTTATATATGATTACGCCGTTCCGAGGGCAGGCTGTATTTGGACACACGGCCGAGCGAGCCTTTGTTGTGATGAGAGAGAGAGAGAGAGAGAGAGAGAGAGAGAAGGAGGTTGGCACCGTCTGCTTCCTGCTCAGCGCTCGTCCAGGCTGCCCAAGACTGAAGGTGGCATGGCACCTGTGCCATTTTGGCCCTGGCACGGCACAGGCAGAGGGTCAAGGCCGGGGCAACATCTGCATCACATCAGAGAGCCTGGCTGCGTTCCTGCCCCTGGGCTCCTGCCCCTGCCTGGGCTCCTGCCCCTGGACTCCTGTTCAGAGGCCCTGACGGAGACACACCCTCATAACAGCCCTCGGTAGGTGCCTCTATAGGGCAACATATGGAGGAGCCGTCCTCGGTTTCAATAAACACCCTCGTCTCCAACGTTGGTGGCACTCTGTATCCCTCCTGTCTGCATGTGAATACTTCTACCCTGCGTCGTGTACGTGACTACAGCGCTTTGAACCCTTGACCTCCTGTTGAACCACTCAACCGTTTGTGGTGTGTAACGGCGTTGAACCAGACCTCGGAACTGTCGTACCTGTGCTTGGCTCAGGCATGGCTAATCTGATTCCGATGCAGAAGGGGCTGTTGAGGTGTGTCCTAGGATTACAAAGCCCTCTGTAATGTGAGCTCTAATTACTTGGTGACTAATTTGAAGAGGGGGGATCCTTAATACCCTCCCAGCCTGCCAGGCCTGTAGCTCCTACACCTGAGTCATCGCTGCGACAGCAGGGAAATACAGCGGTGAAATTTATACAAGCTGCCGGCAGTCTAAAGAGCAAGTGCTAATCATTATGCATCATTAGGTGAAGATTTAGCTTAAACGTGTTTAGCAGGAATTAAGCAAAGCTGTTGTTGACATGGATTGACTGCTGTAATGCT
The DNA here is from genome assembly GCF_038355195.1 of Osmerus mordax. Taxonomy (NCBI): domain Eukaryota; kingdom Metazoa; phylum Chordata; class Actinopteri; order Osmeriformes; family Osmeridae; genus Osmerus; species Osmerus mordax. Next base: position 2,104,170 of record NC_090058.1, on the reverse strand, counting down.
TTATTGTCATTGCTCCAGGAGACAGGGCCTGGGCCGGTGTAGTCGACAGGGATGTGCCGAAAGCAAGGATTTGTGGGATGCAGGAAGGCTAGCAGGGCTTGTAGAGTGAGTGGACAAACAGATGGTTGGAGGAGTTGTTTTGTGGAAGGAGGAGGAGCCAAAGGGAAGGATGAGGAGGATGGATGAAATGATCCAGGCCAACTTGGACAGAGAACGGTTATGGCGGTCAGACACGGTCTAGAACCTGACTTCTAGACCTAAGCACGGCATCTGTGATCCATGCTGAATACTGCGCTTGAGGGAATCACCACTTCTGTCAAACAGGTGCTTATTGGAGTAGTTTCAACAACCGTATTTGACAGCTGATGCGCTTTGACAGCGTTTCATTTCAAGCAGGACACGTTTGTTGTAGAAATGTTTCACATGCTCAGGGTGTCTCTCAGAGTGTGAGTGTGGACCACCTTAGTCAGTGTGTGTGTGTGTGTGTGTGTGTGTGTGTGTGTGTGTCCATGCAGGAGTTGCTCAAACTGTGCCTGATGACGAGCGAGAGGCCAGTCTTATCCAGCTCTTCAGTATTGACAGAGTTACTAATCCCATCCACCTGCTCAAACACCCCATCTCCCCCCTCCCTTCCCCCCTGCCTGGGCCAGGCTTCCCTGGGGGCAGGTGCAGCCTCTGCCTCCTCTCCAGTTATCGCCCCTGGCCCGGACCCACCCCCCCTCCCTCCCTAGCAGGGAGCATTAATCGCCGCAAAAATAAATAGTTTTCAAATGTTTGGAAAAGCCCCCATGTTTGCACCAGGGCCTAACAAAATAATTTTTACAAGCTATCCGGTTGTGATTAGGGCCGGGAGAATTGAATTTTCGTGGCATTGATAATATTAATATTAGCCTAATTAATTACGTTGTTTGACTTTGCTCGACGCCCTGTGTACCTTCTCTACAACGCTAGCCAGCCGGAGCCAAGCTGTCTCTATCGCGCCGTCTCTCTCGCCCATGACAACCGCACGCGTTTCATGAACCAGTAAACATCTAATCCCTCTCGTCTATTCTCATCCCCAAGTCTGAAGAGTAACTTTACTCTGGTTGAGACACGCTTATAAATAACCCCTTCTAACTCATCCTTAAACTGATGCACATTCTCACTGAAAATTAACTTCTCTATATAAGAACTAAAACGTAAGTCGACCCATCGCTGTAACTCGTAATAGTAAAATAAAAATCAGCCGACATGCAGGTTTTTGAGATTATAATATTAAAAGGAAAAGTATTCAGGACAATGATAAAACAACATATTTTTAATTGAATAGATGATTAAGCTAGAGAGTGATGGACTGGGAACAGTTTAGTAGAACAGAGAGTTTCAGGTAAGGTCTAGCAACATCAGTACACTGTCACCAAGGAAACACGGTGATCTTAACCACTCCATCAGCCCTGTGAGGCCAAGCGCCTGACTAAGCCCTGACCCAGAAACACTGATCCAGTCCACAATGACGATCACAGAACGTCAGCCTTGCCGGATGAGTAGGGTGTTGATCTGTGCAATTACAGTGACACGTTCTCACTGACCTGTGGCCCCCGTCACCTCAGCTGCGGACCACCCTAACCCCTGACAGGTTCCCACACCTGACCCCAGTCTGGGTCGCCGCCCGCGGACCTGACCCCTGACCCCTGCTTGTGAAGTCACAAGCCAGAGGTCAGAGGTCAGGGGAAGCGGTCATGTGTTTTTCTCAGCCAGAGAGACACGGCTCAGGCTAGGTCAGGGTGGGAGATCCTCCTTAAGGGTGTGTTTGGTTCCCAGTACTCTACTCTCCTCTAACCAGGCCTGAGATTTAAGAGCTGAACCACAACTTAACAGCGTCACAGTTCGGCCCTGTGCACAAATGCAGCCACTAGATATCTTTACATATATATTTGGCACATTCAAAACAAAAAATGTCCCTTTAAGTGACTGTCGAAAGCTCGGGAATCAAAGTCTCTTTATCTGTAATAGGCCTATGCCAAACCTCTACAGTGGATTGGGGTATTAGTGTTTAGAAAACAAGAGGGATCAGTCCCATACATGTTTTGGACATCGCGGCAAAGAAATCTAAAGTAAAAACGCAAGTATCTCCAACGCAGATGGACTGATCACAGCCTCAAAAGGTGGGCAAAGCCAGTGGGTATGTGCATCTGCTTGAGCCGGGGCAGGCGTGACCCAGAAGAGACCATCCTGTGCATTGTCTGGAAGGTGCGTTCTCCAGAGCAAGGATCTCTCCGGGCCGAGCCTTCTAAAAAGCCAGGGAGGTGGCATGATTGGACGGACGGAGGGGGAGCGTCAGGAAGGGGAGCGTCTCCTGGGTCGCTAGCTAAAGTGGCGTGCCAGCCGGGATGAGCGGTAGTCCACTCTGAGCTGGACGAAGGCGTGCAGCAGGTTCCTGTCCAGGCTGGTCAGCTGCTCCCCAGAGCAAACCTGTTTGAGGTTGTCGGGGGCGACCACCAGGAGGTTGCAGAGCGCGTGGAGGGTGTCGAACAGCTGCAGGACCAGGGGAACCTGGAGGGACACGAAGAGAAGCGTTTAGTTGTCAGACACGTGAACCAGACGCGGGGTCAAACAGCACCATGGCCTCCGCGGCCGAAGAGGAGCAACTTGGGAATCGTCCTCAACTGGTGGTGAGATTCGAATGGACCAGGAAAACAAAACCAGCAACATGCACTTCTAAAACAACTCCTACACCCCGACCAGGCCTGACATCTCTAGTGTGGCTTTGAGACCCCGGTCATGTGACCCCCTTCCTCACCCGGAAGTCCTTGGCACAGCGGCGGTACTCTGCCACGTCGCAGATGGCCAGCATGCCCCCCATGGAACTGTAGCTGTACTGCTGCAGGTGCTCGTGGACCAGGCGGTGGAAGCGGATGCCCAGCTCCGTCAGCACAGTGTCTACGTTCTTCCCGTCCATCGACTTCCTGATGCGCTCCACCTGCCGGCTCACGTAGGCGCCCACCTTGGAGCACGCCTGGAGAGCAGGGGGGGCGTGGGGGGGTCATGGTGGGTGTTTGTGTGTGTGTTAAGAAGCAGTTGAGGAGGATCATGGGTGTGTATCTGTCTGTGCATGGTTCTGGAGGTTGGCCGAAGTGGGCAGGAAGAGGGCTGTAGGTGGCATGGATGTGGCATCTCTCACCGTGGTGTACTGGATCATGACGTTGTTCTCATCCTCCGGTCTGAAGTCTGTCTTCTTCTGGTCTGTCGACAGGATGTGCTTCATCTGGCCCACCATGCAGTTCAGCGTCCTGGAGAAAGACAGGACAGGCCCACGCAGGTAAACCACTGGACATTACTGAACCGTCGACACTAGTCAGCAATACTCTGAACGCAGCACTGACCTGTCTATTCCTGTGTCCAGCTTCACTTCCATCTGCTCAATCACTTCCTTCTTCTTCTGCAGGCACTCAGTCAGTTTGGGGGAGGAGCTGGTGGGGAGACAATTCCAGAACAAGGTTTACAAGCCGTTCTCCCCCAGTATCGGGGCTGCGAGCACTGCAGTAGCACGGAGGCCGGCAGGGAGCGGAGGAGTCACGCTCACCTGGTCAGGGGCATGAGCTGGTCGTTGAACTGCTTGTCAAACAGATGGAAGATGGTGTTGGCTTGCTGAACCACATCCAGGAAGTACAGGTTGGCGTTCTTGGCATCTGATGATGGGATGGCTGTAGAAGAAACAAGGAGAGGGAATAAACTAAACAGCTAAACCAACAAACCCACGGAACACCCTAAGCCTAAAAACCAGCTGGTTGAATCCAGCTGTTCCGACGCCTCGCCACAGACTTGTCTTCGGTCCGATGGCACCGAGACGTACCTGAGAGGCCGATCTCCAGGGCGTAGTCGATGTGGTCCACACACAGGTGCTCCACCAGCAGCAGGAAGATGGAGAAGGCATTCTTAGGTAGGTCTGAGGGGTCGGACAGCTGGGGCCACAACAAACACACAGCCTAATTAGGTACTAGCAGGGAAACCTGAGGGCTTTTCAAGCACAAGCGTCGACCAGTGGATCCTGTGCCATTGTTACTCAACACAGATTCGGCACATCCAGCCTGTCCTGTAGGGGGCGATGGAGCGCAGACTCACCCTGTTGCACCTCTCGAAGGCATGGCGCGTCTCCTGAAGCAGGTTGACCACCACCTCCTGGGACAGGAACGTCTCTCCGTGGGTGTCGATGCTGGGGCCCAGCGGAAGGTTGGTGCGCTGCCTGATCCTCTCCTTCAGCTCCTGGATACTGGGGTTGCAGACAGGGCTGGGTGTCACCTCTCACAGAAGGGGGGCCAGCGACACAGCGACAGGGGGGGCGGAGGGGAAGTGGGGGGGGAGGAGTGGAGGGGGAGGAGTGGAAGGGGGGGGGGGGCTAGCTCACCTGCCAGTGCCCAGGGGGCGTTTCTGGTGGTTCTTGGAGTCGTAATAGCGCTGCAGGATCAAGGAACTGCGGCTCCGCAGGTTCTCCCTCTCCATGTCGATGTAGCTCTCCAGGTAGGAGGAGAAGATGCTCTTGATCAGTTTGGACAGGAACGTGTGCTTGTCTGAACCCAGGTTGAACTCCGTCAGCTTGGCAGCCAAGGCTGTGGTTCTGAAGACCAACAGGGTTTGTGAGTTTCCTGACAGTTGGGAAGAGGGTTCGTACCAGGTGAACTCGACTGCGAGGCGTAAAGGGCCGAGCGACCGTCTCACCTGGTGTAGAGGTCGTAGAGGTTCTTGAGGTATTGTTCTACGTCAGAGTGACGAGTCTCGTCCAGTTTGGTCCTCACATGGGTCTAAGAAACACACAGATTCTCACTGAATCAACTGTCAAATAAATGTTAAAAAAAGAAAAAACTAGAAACTATTATGTATTAGTGACAAACCTGCAGTTTGTTCTCAAATATGTTCTGGATGAGTTTGGCCATGACGGTCTCCGGGCTAGAGAACACCTCCCCCACCTGCTTGTTGACCTGCTGACACAGCTGAGCCGTGTCCTCAAATACATCCCCCCTCATGTAGGCCCCCTGGACACACACACACACACACACACACACACACACATTACCCCTGGGTCTGCGGAAGGCTCCAGAGCCCCCAGTACAGTAGTGTTGTAACACAGCAGGCCCTACAGCCTGGATAGTAACGAGTGTCATGTTTCAAGTGTTTGACTGCTTGATGCTTGTTACATTTCGTGTTTGTCCATGTTTTTTGTACTGTATTACCATTCTAATGGTTCTAAAAATGTAACATATCATCATTATTATTCTTAACGAGTCTTCACTGGGTCACCCTTCCTCACCTCCTGACATTGCTTGATGTAGACATCCACACAGTGAGCGTAGCCCTGTAACAGAGAGTCACACGAGAGACTAGCACACCTGCTACACTGCTGAACTTCAGATACACATTTGATATATACAGGTTTATAAGCTCATATTTCAATGGCATCAGGAATTGCCTGGACGTCATGCAAAAATGTATACACGTGTGTGTATATATATATATATATAAACACACACACACACACACACACACACACACACACAACCGCCCCTCCATCACCCACACACAGGAATGATGCTCATTCGACTCAGGGCAGACTAGATGTGTTGATGTGTGGGTGGGTAGTGGGGTCATGTGTTGATGTGTGGGTGGGTAGTGGGGTCATGTGTTGATGTGTGGGTGGGTAGTGGGGTAGCTGTGGGTCACCTTGAAGTGGAGGAGGACGGCAGCCACCTCCCGCATGCGCCCGATCTCACCCCGACGCTGGGCCGCCGTGAAGTCCTGGATCAGCTGACGCTCCAGGTCATGGTACTTACCTTACACACACACACACACACACACAGGGTCACACACACACACAGGGTCACACACACACACAGGGTCACACACACACAGGGTCACACACACACACACACACACACACACACACACACACAGGGTCACACACACACAGGGTCACACACACACACACACACACAGGGTCACACACACACACACACAGGGTCACACACACACACACACACACACACAGGGTCACACACACACAGGGTCACACACACACACACACACACAGGGTCACACACACACACACACACACACACAGGGTCACACACACACACACACACACACAGGGTCACACACACACACACACAGGGTCACACACACACACAGGGTCACACACACACACACACACACAGGGTCACACACACACACACACACACAGGGTCACACACACACACACACACACAGGGTCACACACACACACACACAGGGTCACACACACACACAGGGTCACACACACACACACACAGGGTCACACACACACACAGGGTCACACACACACACACACAGGGTCACACACACACACACACAGGGTCACACACACACACACACAGGGTCACACACACACACACACAGGGTCACACACACACACACACAGGGTCACACACACACACACACAGGGTCACACACACACACACACAGGGTCACACACACACACACACAGGGTCACACACACACACACACACAGGGTCACACACACACACACACACACAGGGTCACACACACACAGGGTCACACACACACACAGGGTCACACACACACACACACAGGGTCACACACACACACACACACACAGGGTCACACACACACACACACACAGGGTCACACACACACACAGGGTCACACACACACACACACACACACAGGGTCACACACACACACACACAGGGTCACACACACACACACACAGGGTCACACACACACACAGGGTCACACACACACACACACACAGGGTCACACACACACAGGGTCACACACACACACACACAGGGTCACACACACACACACACACACAGGGTCACACACACACACACACACATGTAGGGTCAAGGTGTGGCTGGATCAGGCAGATCGGCATCTCTTCCACTAGACAGTTGTGCCCTTGAAACTTTGACTGGCTGGCATCACAAGACCAAGCCTGAATGCCGTTGGGACTGGACATTCTCCAGGAGAGTGCTCGATTGGCTCATTTCAGAGAGGAATGTTCATTTTACAGTTCTCCTATATTGGCCCAAATGGGTGAACTGTTTTTTTGCTTTCTGTCAAAGACTATGTTACCTCTTGGTATGAAATGCACAAAATGACGTTTGATTTGAATGCAGTCACTCACTTGCTATCTTGGCTTTGACGTCTGCAAACCTGGAAGAGGACAAAAACACAAGCGCTGATCAGAGATACTCTGGAGATCAACTTTCCTACGTTCTGCCCGCTGGTGAGTTTAGTGAAGTACAACGTTTTTAATCACGTAAATGATCTAGCTGAAAATCACTGTGCTAGGTTTTTGATTGGGGGGTGTCACACAGCATGTCCAAAGACCACAAGCAGCACCTGACCCCTGACTGCCACGGGGCCAACTCACCTGTCGAACGGCAGCTCCTGGGCAATGAGATGCAGCTTCTGAATGATATCAGCTGCCTCCTTGATCTGGAGAGAGAACAAGAGAGAGAGGATGCGCGAGAGAGAGAGGATGCGCGAGAGAGAGAGAACAAGAGAGAGAGAGGATGCGAGAAAGAGAGTGCAAGAAAGAGGGGATGCGAGAAAGAGAGGGAGAGAGAGAAAGACAGCGAGAGAGAGAGAGAGAGAGACAGAGAGAGACAGAGAGAGAGTTAGACAGCCAAACAGAGCGGGGCGGCCGCCTGCAGCATCATCAGCTCCACCGTGGGGATGAACATCTTAAAGCAGCTCTCCTCCACCTCTCCGTGTTCTCCACAGAGCTGATAAGGAGCAGGCGCCGCTCACCTGAGCATCCAGCAGCACTGACTTAGCATCGCATCACTCTGCACTGGAGATGCCTCCTCTCAATGGCCTGTAATCCCACCGGAGCCTAAATCGCCTTCAATAATCTGTCCGGCTGGAGATTTTTTTCCTGGGAGGGGGGGGGGGGGGCTCGCACGCTTCCCTCCCCCCGATACACGGAGGCAGACACCCCCCAGACCCGAGAAAGGCCCACCGTCCACAACTCTTCTGTTCCCGCCGCTGCCTGCCTCAGCTAACATCATTACTCCGCTCCCGTGAGGAGGATCCTGCCTTTCTGCTCGGCGAAGGTTTTCTAAGTATCTGTCCCCCAGCTAAGATTAGCTAAATCCCATGTAAGTAATGTAGCCGTCTCCCTGCAGTCAGGGTTTAGCAGCACTTGTCTCCACACTGGCGGCCCAGCCCTCCCTTTCAGAAGGATTAACGGAGCCTTTCCCCTTCAGCTGTTCAGGCACAGCCTCCCCCTCTCTCCCCACACCCTCGTCTGGAGGTACTCTCAGGAAGAAAAAGAAGAATCTGTCCGAGATTCCCGCCCGCTACTCCGGAAGCTGAGCTTCCCATCTCCAACTCCCGTCTCTGAGATTGATCTGCGGACTCCCAGCCCCGGTAATGACGTTCCTTGTAGCCGCAGTTAATTGAGAAAATCCCAGATGTTCCTAAACCAGCTAAAATACACGACTAACAAACTTAGTAGCATCAATGATAGGGTTACCTGGCTGATATCAAGTTTATTGACGAGGCCTGGTCTACTGGAAATCCCAAATGGATGTTTATCTGCAACTAGGGATACGCATAATTAGCTGCGTAATTTAACTGACAATACACATTTTTACCGGTTAATGCTATCGGTTAAACAATGTTGCCAATTTTTGGACAATGTCGCTAGATTTTGCAACTTTTCACCTTCACTAGTGTCAATTTTTTTTGTATCTAGCAACTATCTAAAGTAACATTTAGAGACTTTCTACTACTTTGGGAATCTCCGTTTTTGTTGTTGAGCAGCAGCAAAATAACTACCGGTAATTGTATTCAGTGTTGTTGTTGTTGTTGTTGTAGCCGTTAATCATGGAGGTACAGCCAGCGCTCTAGGATTCAAGGTTGTTTTTGTTTTGTTAATCTGTTGTTATTTATGCTGCTATTAAAAAGCAACCCCTTATGGGAGGAAAATAACATTTGTTGTAATGTTTGTTGTTGTTGTTTTTTTTATGTCACAGACATAAATGGTGACTGAAATGTGCTGACCTTCTCTGGGTTGTTGAACACATCGCTGCGTAGCTCCCCGTCCAGGAACTCGTTAAAGTAGGTCATGAGGCGCTGGGCCTCCACAGCCCTCTGTCTGGGAGTGTTCACCCCTTCCAGCTGGTCGCCCAGGTGACACACCTTGGTGGCCACATAGCTGATGTGCTCGTCCAGCTCCTGGAAGTGTTGAAAGGCAACCTGCAAGGAGACAGAAAAGAAAAGTCTAATTTAGTATATCAGACTACTAGTTCCCTATTTACTACACTTTATACTAGATTACTTGTAGACCAATCCACTTCTAGACCCGTCCAAAATGGAGACCATTTCTCAATTTTATGTGTTATTCTGATTGCTTAGTATGATTGAGTCACTGTCCCGTGTTACGAAATGTGTCCTATCGTAACCTTTCGGGAGGCGTGGGTGTATTAGGGAGTCAAGTGGCTGAGCGGTGAGGGAATCGGGCTAGTAATCTTAAAGTTGCCAGTTCGATTCCCGGCCGTGTCAAATGACGTTGTGTCCTTGGGTAAGGCACTTCATCCTACTTGCCTCGGGGGAATGTCCCTGTACTTACTGTAAGTCGCTCTGGATAAGAGCGTCTGCTAAATGACTAAATGTAATTAGGTCTTGCAGATCACCTGGTTGCTTCTCTGCAAGTCCTGCACTTTGTGGGCGAACTCCTTGGCTTCCCGGTGGCACTGCTGCTCCAGTTTCTCCACCCTCCGCTGGATCTTCTCATCCAGATGCTTCAGCTCCTCGATGTGGTTCTCAAACTCCTCCAGAAGCCTACACACACGGGGGCAAACCAAACACGTTCACCGACTAGATTTCGAGATTGTCGTTCTTGTTGATCAACAGTAAATGAAGGCTTACAGTTTGGAGGACTGGCTGATGCAGGGTTAAATCTGTCCCACTAACCCCAAACACTGACAGTTAATGGATATAAATAGTGTTGGGTGTTTAATTTCTGGGTCCCCAGATTTAAGAAGCTCTCAAACTGGAAGCTACGTCAGCTGTATTTAAGTGCCATCAGGACGGCAGAGTAAATGTTCTAAGTCAGCACCACATTTCACTGCAGTATGAAACATCCCAAACTGATGAGTGTATAATCTCTCCACTAATTCCCCCAGCACTGGGTGCAGCTTACGGCCACCTTCCATCCCTTCCAAACTCCAGAGGCTCTCATCTCTCCTTCCTTCTGTCAGTAACTATGTGACTCACAGACTGGTGGGCTCTGGAGATGCTGTGCATCTCTTACTCTGCCTCGACAGGCTTTAGATGGAGCTTGCAACATAGCTGGGGAGAGCGCTTTGAGAACAGTGAAGATAAGGCTGGACGTAGCTAGCTGTATTATATTTCTTAGCATAGGGCAGTAGATTTTTTTTTTTTTTTGAAGGACTGAATTTGAGGACTGGTTTAAGTTTAGAAGAAAAAATAAAAGTCTGACTGAAATGTCCATGATAAGCACCAATCTATGAAGAAGGCATTTAAGGTGGGGTTTGGCTCAAGCTTAGAGCTTTCGAAAGGGTTAATTTAATTTAAGAGTCGGGGTGGAATGTACAACACAAAAGTACTCTAATTGACAATAAATACACGTCTCCCTTTACCTCTTGGGATCGAAGGCCTCGGCGCCACCTTTGGAACCTCCACCTGGAGTTCTCCAGGCTAGCCTCTCTATGTATTCATCTGCATCAAAGGGCTCCTAGGAGTCAAACACAGTGTGGAGTAACGTTGCTGTTGCCACAGCATACAAAGGCATGGACAAATTGTGTATCTACCCTTATCGTTGCAGCTAGACTAGTTAGTTGACATCATTACGCTGGACTCGATAGCTGGCTAGATAGTCTTAATGTAAACGTACTGCTAGTAAAAAACTGTGGTATTGTATGAAGATGCTATTCGTTGTTGGTGCAAGTGATATCCAGTTATGGCACGGACTGTTCTCAGATCTAAGAAACCGTTAATCATTATAGCATGCTAATTAGCTTTTAATCGTGGCTGTTCTGCCCGAGTACAGCTTTATATGATAGCTATGTGGATAGCTAACTAGCTAAATGACCCAACCCCAGCTTAGATTTACTGCCACTACTAGCACCAGTTAGCTAGTTAGCCTTCTTGCTAGCTAGCTAGCTACATCCACAGGTCAGAGAAAACACACAGTCACACATCCACTTACCTCAAACAGTTGAGCAGTTGTTGCCATTTTGGATCTTTAACTCTCAATATAAAATGTTGCAGTTTATTCAAAAGCAAGAAGGCAAAACAGCCAACAGCCAGATCAGCTGAATTTGGGCAATACTGTCCTTTGTTGTTGACAGCTAGCTTGCTAGCTAACTGTTTCAAGCTTCCTGTTTAGAGAAAAGGGTGGGGATATTTGCTTGCGGTCGTATGCGCCTTAGTATTCCCGGCCAGTCCCACGGTGCACCGTGTTGCCACCGAAAGATTTCCAAGCGGACGACTGGACGTCTACGAAATTGTAACACAAAACGAACAACCTCACTGTTCTTGTACGCATGCTCACAAGTCTTCGGCTGTGTGGTGCTTGTCACATGACCGCTAAAGAAGGAAGTGCTTTGAAACTCAAGCTAATTTAATGTTCAACACATAGTAATCTACTATTTATCACAGACAATTCCATCTGATGACAGTTCTTCATTTCTAGCCAAATGAGCGTGCGAGCATTATGGATTATTTGTCACGAGAAAGGAGAATCTGTCACAGTGCGTTTTTCAAGGTTTGTGATTGTATTTTGAAATGGTTGCTAGGTTTGCGGGTTGAGCCTAAATCTAATTGTCTGTTTATAAGAAAAAAGGTTTAACCTGCTTGTAACTTTGACTTTGTATTTTACTGAAAAGCATCATTCCTATACCGTTAGTTTTACCGTGGAATGTCTGTGGTAAACATTTTATCGTGCTCTCCTTTCAAACAGGCGGTATCCAACAGTAGAACAGCGTGCCAAGTGTCTGGCCGGCTCCCGGCACGTGTCTGTCCCCGAGGACTCTACTGTGCTCCAGCTCCTGCTTACGGAGCTGGGGCTCGCTGATCTCGACAAGCCTTTTGTGGCAGCGCGGGATGACTGCCTCTATCGCCAGCGCCAACCAGCCCTGGAGCTGCACGTCGAGGGCCCTGGAGGAGGGGTCCTCTGGCCAGTGTTGGCCATCCCCCAGGGGCCTCTGATCCTGGCCTGTCTGCCCCTGGTGGATGCCCCCCCAGAGCCCCGTCCCCCTCTGTCCAGCCTGTTCTCAGTCTCCCAGGGCCTCGCACTGTTAACAGGCTTACAGACCTTCCTCTGCGGGTCCGGGGGTAAACCAGACAGCGAAGGGCTGGCGTCTCGCCTGGCCGCGATGCCTTCCGTCCTGCTGCAGGTCTGCCCCCTGGGGACCCCCCTGGGGGGCCCTCAGACAGGGGGCCCACCCACGGCAGCTGTTCCCACTCCTGCAGGAGCCCAGAAGCAGCCCGCCTGGAAGACGGGACTTCACCGCGGCAAGGCCGTGGTCAGCGTAGACCTGAAGGAGGTGGTGCGCTCCATGCAGTATGGAAACCAAAGCAGACAGGACCTCTGGGATGTCTATGGCACAGTCACTAGTAAGGTGAGCAGAGGGTTGTGTCAGAGCTCTGGAACTCTCCCAGTCTCTACTCCTATATATATATTTTTTTTAAGACATTGCTGGTTGTGATCACCTCTTCGTGCTGTGCTCTTTGTCCCCCTCAGTGTGAAGTGGAGGGGGTTCTTCCCAACGTGACGGTCACTCTCACCCTGCCACCAAACGGCTCCCCTCTGCAGGATATCCTGGTTCACCCCTGTGTGACCTCGCTGGACGCCAGCATCCTGACGGCGAGCAGTGTCGACGACTCCGACAGCTCCGCTTTCTCCGGACCCTACAAGTTCCCCTTCTCCCCTCCCATAGAGCCCTTCAGGCTCTGCAGCTACACGTCGCAGGTGAGGGGGGCGGTGGCCAACGATCGGGGTTCTATTTCCCTCCCTCGCGAGGTGAAGGGGTTGTTAGGTACGTGTGAGTCCTCGGGCTGACAGGATGTGGTGTTCTCCCAGGTCCCCGTTCCGCCTATCCTCGGCTCCTACCAGCTGAGGGAGAAGGAGAACCAGCTCCAACTGGCTGTGAGCCTGAAGCTGCATGAGAGCGTGAGGAACAGCTTTGAGTACTGTGAGGCACACCTTCCCTTCTTCAACAGGTAACACAGACATTTACATTTAGTCATTTAGCAGACGCTCTTATCCAGAGCGACTTACAGTAAGTACAGGGACATTCCCCCCGAGGCAAGTAGGGTGAAGTGCCTTGCCCAAGGACACAACGTCATTTTGCACAGCCGGGAATCGAACCGGTAACCTTCAGATTACGAGTCTGACTCCCTCACCGCTCAGCCACCTGACTCCCATCAGGCACCTGGGGTGCCTTGGTAGCTCTCAGGATAGGTGTGTGTAGTACAGTGTAGGCTGAGGCCTCACAGCAGATGCCTGGGTTAGAATCCGGCCTGGGTCTTTTTCTGCATGTCTCCCTGCCTGTCCCGTCACACTTCACTTAAAACGATATGTTCTGTGTGTCTGTACTGCTGTGTTTGTATGTCTGTACTGCTGTGTTTGTGTGTCTGTTCTGTATGTCTGTACTGCTGTGTTTGTGTGTCTGTACTGCTGTGTTTGTGTGCCTGTTCTGTATGTCTGTACTGCTGTGTTTGTGTGTCTGTACTGTATGTCTGTACTGCTGTGTTTGTGTGTCTGTTCTGTATGTCTGTACTGCTGTGTTTGTGTGTCTGTACTGTATGTCTGTACTGCTGTGTTTGTATGTCTGTACTGTATGTCTGTACTGCTGTGTTTGTGTGTCTGTACTGTATGTCTGTACTGCTGTGTTTGTATGTCTGTTCTGTATGTCTGTACTGCTGTGTTTGTATGTCTGTTCTGTATGTCTGTACTGCTGTGTTTGTATGTCTGTTCTGTATGTCTGTACTGCTGTGTTTGTGTGTCTGTTCTGTATGTCTGTACTGCTGTGTTTGTGTGTCTGTACTGTATGTCTGTACTGCTGTGTTTGTGTGTCTGTACTGTATGTCTGTACTGCTGTGTTTGTGTGTCTGTACTGTATGTCTGTACTGCTGTGTTTGTGTGTCTGTACTGTATGTCTGTACTGCTGTGTTTGTGTGTCTGTACTGTATGTCTGTACTGCTGTGTTTGTGTGTCTGTACTGTATGTCTGTACTGCTGTGTTTGTGTGTCTGTACTGTATGTCTGTACTGCTGTGTTTGTGTGTCTGTTCTGTATGTCTGTACTGCTGTGTTTGTATGTCTGTACTGTATGTCTGTACTGCTGTGTTTGTATGTCTGTACTGTATGTCTGTACTGCTGTGTTTGTATGCCGTTGTACTTTTTAACCGGATTTTTTTAGCCCCCTTTCCCTCAAAAAAGCTTGTGCTTTTTTCAGGCCTTCATTGTAAATAAGAATTTGTTCTTAATGCTCTTGCCTGGGTAAATAAAGGTTAAATAAAATAAAATAAATAAAAATAAAACTGTCAAATAAAGCATGAAAAATACCCCCCCCCCCCCCCCCCCCTTCAAAGAACATGTAAAATAAAAGGTCTGTTAGACGATACATTACACCATATCCCATCGGTATGACACCCACAACAGGAGACCAAGAGATAAGTAACCAAGCTCGTAATGGTTGTGTTTACTCTGTGGGTTGTGTGTGTGTGTGCAGGGATCAGATGGGCAGTGTGGATGTGAAGGTGAGCTCTGGGCTGCTGGAGGTGTCCAAAGAGAAGAGCCTCCTGGTCTGGGTCATCGGTAAGTTCCCCTTCCACAGCTGCAACTGGAGTACGAGTCCTCCTCTGGAGCCTTAATGGCTGTTTTAACTCTCCTCTCTTCAGGACAAAAGTTCCCCAAGTCCCGTGAGGTGACTCTAGAAGGAAGTGTGAGTTTTACAGGGCAGCCACCTGGACCAGCTGACCCGCTGTGCACAGGACTCACTGCCTACATAAAAGTACGACAATCTATCATGCGTACACTCATAATCCCTATTCCAACTGGGAGTGCTTATTTGCAGTCTTCCATGCTTTGCAGCTGTATTTCCGGGTTCCAGACCTGACCCTGTCTGGATGCTGTGTGGATCAGAACTCTGTCCAAGTCTACTCGTCAGCCAAACCCCGGATCGTCACGTGTGAGTGTTCACTGTTGGAGGTCTGAGCATAGATATATATATAAAGTCTAGATGTCTTACGGCGGAGTCTAGAACATCCGCACATGGCGGCCATCTTGCTACAGTCAACTCGCTCACCCATAACATTGTGTTGGTACTTTTTAAATGACCATAACTTGCTCAAGTTTCAACCGATTTTTAAACGGTTTGGTTTGTTATCAACGTCAGAGATGTCGTTATGCCACTGCATACTAAGTTCATAAGTATGCAGTGGCATAACGACATTTCACCACCCTGTACTTACTGTAAGTCGCTCTGGATAAGAGCGTCTGCTAAATGACTAAATGTAAATGTAACCCTGCTTTGAGTCCTCTCCTGCACCCTGACACCTTTCTCCTCTGCAGCTCGCGAGCTGTTGTCTTCAGAGTACTACATCTGGAACTCGACTGGTTCTGCCCCAGTGTCCTCGGGTCACATGATGCTGTAGGACGGACCAGGAACAGAGAGCTTGGTGGACATTATGGTGTCCCCTACTGGGACAAAAACACAGACTATGAAATCACGTGAGAAAATGTGCTTTTTAAAAAGAGATCATGTTAAACTGTGTCAGAGAACGATTAGGAGGAGAAACACTGAAGGGATTTGATCGTCAGGTAAGCATAAACATGCCCCTATTTGTAGTAAACACCACCTCATTCGGTCCATATTTTTGTATAAAATAAAGTTTCTCATTGCTGCTGCAGTGACTTGCCCCTGGCCTTGAAGTCCTTTCATCCCTCCGCCTCTTTCTCAAGCCTCGTCCGTAGCCCTTCAGACAGAGGGGCCTCCCTTGCCCTGACAGTCCCACTTCACTGCCTCTCCATCAGATGGATAATTAGCAGCTGGGGCCATGTCCCAGTCAGTGTATCAGGGGCCTGCGGGCCAAAGGGCTTGGCCAGTGAAAGGGAAGGCTGGTCTGGGCTGCGTCTGGGCCACAATGGGCTCCTCTGGAGAACTGGCAGGGCTCCTCCATCCCCCTTTTGACCCGTCTTGCCTGTCAGCCAGCGGCCTCTCCAGGCCGACGCGGAGGAACGACCCTCCCTCCAGGACGCTCCTCCCCGGTCAGCTGGGCAGATCAGAGGCTAATTGGAGGAGCAGTTGTTCAGACGGCTAGGTGATGGGGCCCTCTTGAAATATGACGGGAGAGCTTTGTGATAAAAATAATAATAATAATAACTTTCCAAAGTTTCCTCTAGATGCCTATGTTACCAAAACCTTGTCTTCAGTGTTAAAAAAAATCTAACAAAAAAACTGTGGGATTGGTGCCAAGTCAGTAACATCGACAGACAGACATGTGAACAGCTAGCAGCTGTAGGGTTAAATCAGCTGGAGATGACGTTCCACTGTGTTGTCCACAGCAGCCAGCCTCCTCTTTGTGCTTCCTAGGCCTCTCCTGCCCTCTCGCTGGTGCAAACGCTAAGTTCTCACGTGGATTTCCACCCACAAGACTGACCGTGACCAATCCCCTGTCAGTTGGAACCAATTGCTCACATGGCATCCTTCACCTTTTTTTTACTGTGGCCGTGTGGTGGGGTAGGGACCCGGACCTCCCCCCACACCCGCCCCACCCATTTGGCTTTAAGACCTAGTGTGTGGAGGCACTGAACTGGAAAAGGAGAAGGTTTTTTTTTTTTTTTTTTAAGGGGCCCATCAGTCAGTGGTCAGTCAGCCCGGCTCCTGAAGTCTGTCCAGTTCTTCTCACGGCAGACTTTGCTTTGTTGAACACGTCTTGCTCAATAGATGGGCCCGTTTTAATGAGCCTCTCTGCTCCACTGCTTTGCATCCACATCATTGGGCACAAAAGACCTAATCTGAAAAAGATAGCTTATTGCATTTGTTGGATTTAGGGATGTAATGAATGTGATGCATATTAATTTTCCTTCAGAAAGATAAGACAAGAGTCGGCAATTACTTAGACTTCCAAAATTATTAACATTCACTGTTGACCTTTAGACATTAATGTTACTGGGAAGACTTGATTAAATATGGTTTCTTGTGAAATTATCCAATAATGACACCATGTGGTGAAATATAATATAACAGTTTTTGTGATCAAATTTGCTCACATATTTTAATACCATGAATAGAAATCCACGTAAGAAAAGAAAAAACTATTCGTTTCACACGCTGGTATTTTCTTTAGATTTATTGTGCTGTGTGGGCCCCATCAGGGCTCAGGCCTGGTCTGACCTAACCGCCTGGGGCCTCAGGTGGTCCGTAGCTGGCCAGTCCTCTTCTCCTCCTCTCCAGCCTGTTGAGAGCTCACATCAGGGCCTCCCCAGAGGAGGTGAGCAGCAGGGCGATGAGCAATTTCCTGTTTCAGAGACACTTGAGGAGCCACAGATCTTTCTATTTCTGCAGGGAATTGGCGGACCTTTACGTTTCTGAAGGACTCTTCAGTTTCTTCTCTCGTTCATGAATAATTGATCAAAGTATTTTCGGACCGATTTTGTGATGCATTCTCTTTGCAGATAATTAGAAGACAAGTTGAAGATATGTGGACACTTGGATTATACACGTTTATATAAGGTTGTTTTGGACACTTTACTCTCCTCTTTAGAAGCCTAAAACAGATAAACCCATGACAGAGACACACAGCAACGTCATATACAGAGTGTACTCACTCACTAAACATTGGCACAAACACGTTACACAGTCCTCATTCAGTGTCACACTGGAACCCCTTGAGGGCGCCATCGACTCAGGAATATTTGATCTAAATAGCTTAGTGCCGTAGCATCATTAGGTTGTGTGTTTTCAGAGTGGAATACAACACAACACCACCAGGTCAACTGCCTGCGGTCCATGACGTTACATTTACATTTAGTCATTTAGCAGACGCTCTTATCCAGAGCGACTTACAGTAAATACAGGGACATTCCCCCGAGGCAAGCAGGGTGAAGTGCCTTGCCCAAGGACACAACGTCAGTTGGCATGACCGGGAATTGAACTGGCAACCTTCGGATTACTAGCCCGATTCCTTCACCGCTCAGCCACCTGACTCCCTATGACAGCCACCTTCTACGGTAACTACACTGTACTGAGGTTTTAACACCAAATAATCCAGATTTACCAAAAAACTATTCTAACTCAGCGTCCCAAATCCCCCTCTTCCCCTGGCAGACGCCTCTCACCCCCCCTCTGCCTCCCTGCCTACCCCCCAGGCCCTCATGCCACATGTTCCAGCCAGGCCCCTCAGTGTCCGCTAATGAACCGGAGCGGTCGGCTCCACCCTCCTTGTTCCAGTCCAGCATCCAGGGGAAGCTTTCCCCCGTGGGCCTTGTGTGCTCCGTCTGCCTCCCTGTCTCTGCTGTCCAGTCCTGGGTCGAGTGCAGCCTGCCGCCATCCAGACCTCCACAGATCAGATCCTTGTCCCTGGCTGGATGTTGAGGGCCTGGCTGGGGATGTTGAGGGCCTGGCTGGGAGAGTGGAGGGCCAGGCTGGGAGAGTGGAGGGCCAGGCTGGGAGTGCTGTCTGTCCTGCTCCAGTGGAGGGGGTGTCGGTTGGAGTTCCCTCGGGTCGATGCTCTCTCCCCTGGCCTCGTCCCAGAAGATATCCCTCTCTGTGGGTCTGCTCACGACACGCAGCCTCTGCATCCCCTCCCCGTAATCTGCCACGACCACCGCAAGACACACCGGCATTCCAGTAATTACACAGTATGGATTAGTGGAAACCTGTTTGGGCCGACTGGATGTAAAGGAGGTGGTTTGTGTATCTCACCGTTATCTGTGTAGACGACCCTGCCCCGCGCTCTCCGCTCGCGGGCGCGCCTCTGGTGGGCTCGTCGTCGTAGTTGCGTCTGCCGACTGAGAGCCGTC
>NC_090058.1:2010133-2080133 GCF_038355195.1 Osmerus mordax | reverse complement strand
CGTTGGCACGGCTACGGCTGCGCGTGTGGACGCTGGATTCTGTGAGCTCCTCGCCGTTGTCCTCAGACTTCTTGTCGGCGACGGCGGCGAGGAAACGCAGCGTGACCGAGTCCCACTCCTCAGGAAGCAGCAGGAGGAGGAAGCCCAGGCAGATGATGCAGGTGGCAGCCAGACGCACCACGCTGAACACCTCCTGTTTCAGCACGTCGATGGCTGGGGAGGAGAGGGGAGGGGAGGAGAGGGGGGGTGAGGAGGAGGGGAGGAGGGGTGAGGAGGAGAGGAGGGGAGGGGAGGAGGAGAGCAGGGGAGGGGAGGAGGAGGGGGGAGGAGGAGAAGAGGGGGGAGGAGGAGAGGAGGAGGAGGAGAAGAGGGGGGAGGAGGAGAGGAGAGGAGGGGAGGAGGGGAGGTGAGGAGGAAGGGAGGAGGGATGAGGAGGAGGGGAGGAGGAGGGGAGGGGAGGGGAGGAGAAGGGAGGAGGGGAGGGGGGGAGGAGGGGAGAGGAGAGGGGAGGGTAGGAGAGGGTAGGAGAGGGTAGGAGAGGGTAGGAGAGGGTAGGAGAGGGGAGGATAGACGAGATTGAGAGAGGGGGGGAAAAAATGTGTTCTGATTAATTACATAAAGTAAACCAACCACAGGACACCCAGACTGTGGTGGGGTCATCTTAGCTTAACACTGCGGCTTACAATCAGCACAAGTGGTGATGTCCTTTCTTTCCCACCCTCTCTCTCTCCCTCCCACTCTCTCTCTCTCTCTCCCTCCCACTCTCTCTCTCTCTCTCCCTCCCTTCCTGTCTCTGTGGTCTAGAGCACTGCGCCAGCTTGGCGTAACCCACTGACCTTCATACAGGCTACCGTGGTTAAGGAAAACAACTCGTCTGCAGGCGTTTAGTGTTGCCTTAGCAACCTGATCCTCCCTCAGTGAGAGATAGTTGCAGAGTCTGTGGAGGCATCCTGATGATTGGGTTTCTGAAGTGAGGATAGAGATGGACTTGCTGTGTAATCTGTTTGCTGCGAGGGCCTTTAGAAGTGCTGACCTCTGGATGCCACACCACACAGCGCTACACACACCCAACGGATATTTACTCTCATCTTGGAAATTCAAGCGATTTTGTTTCATTTGGCTTTGTTAAACCGGGGGTCCTCGAACTGTTCAGAGCGAGTACCGCCTCTGAACAGAGGCGGTACTCTTCTAATTGTTCGGCACACAAAAAAAAAAAAACCTTGATTGAAAGCCTTGGAACTCTGGAATGTTGCTGTTTGCGTTTCCTGTGGCCTACCTGCGTTGCCAGGGACGCTGAGCAGCGTTCCTATGGAGATGAGGATGGGATAGGTGAGTACCACACCTACATTCACCAGGATGTTAAACACTGAAAGAGACAGAAGGGTTGACACATCAGTGTGTGTGTGGGGGGGTGTGTCTGTGTACATGCGTGTCTGTGTGTGTGTGTCAGTGAGAGCATCCACCCACCCAGCCACAGCCCAGCCAGCCCACACAGGTACCCCCAGTGTGTGTGTGTGTGTGTGTGTGTGTGTGTGTGTGTGTGTGTCAGTGAGAGCATCCACCCACCCAGCCACAGCCCAGCCAGCCCACACAGGTACCCCCAGGGGAGGGAGGAGAGCGAGCCCCAGTGCTCCACCCTGGTGAAGTAGAGGATGAGAGGAACGCAGGAGATGAAGATGAGGTTGAAGACCCCCATGGTGGACAGGAAGTGGGCCACCTCTCCCAGGTTGGCACTGCCCAGGAACATCTTAAACAGCACCTTGAAAACAACAACCACAAAGGTGTCAAACTGCCATGAAACACCATTCCAAAAAAAGTGCTGAAAGAGTGAGAAGATTATATTTATATTATGATTATTTATATTTGTTTTGCTAACTTGCCTTGTAGAGAGCCGATGTGGAGGCGGAGCCCACAGCCAAGGCCACTCCCACAATGGAATCGCCGTGGAAACCGTCGGCGTACGCCATCATCACGATGCCTGTGATGGCCATGATGGCTGCCACGATCTACAGGCACAGAGGATAAATTCCTCATCATCACCTTTATCATCATCACCACCATCATCATCACCACCACCATCATCATCACCATCATCACCATCAAGACAAAACACCCATCTCGATAACGTGAACCAACGAAGAAAAGGCCTTTACGGAGATGAGTATTATGGGATGGCCAGGCGGTACTCACCCGTACACCCATAAAGCGGTCCTTTAGCACGATCCAGGACAGCAGGAAGACGAAGGCCTTATGGCAGCAGTACAGCGTGGACACGTCCGTGGCTGTCAGCTTCCTCAGAGCCATCAGGTACAGGTAGTTAGTCAGCGTCCACAAGATGGAAAACGGGGCTGTCCTCTTGAGGAACAGCTTCATGGTCATCCCATCCTCTCCGAATAACCGACTGCACTCCCTGGGTGGAGCAGAAGGGGTGTGGGGAGGGAACTGTCTTACTACGGTCCTGCCCGAGGCATTGTTTCTGTCCAAGAGGTGGTAAATACTTCGAGGAGTTAAATACTGCCCACATGTATATTACTACCCTGAGCATATCTCCTCATTCACATGCCTGAATGGAGATGGAAATTAAATGGGGGAAGATCCACTTGAGTTCCTGGAACAGATCAAACCTTTCCAACAACAAACAAACAGCTTGGAACAAATCTGCTTTCTGCCAGAGTGCTCATTAACACTCCCGGACATATAAATAAAAAAACTAATTCCTAAACCCAGATTAGACCGCCACTCCAAGACTTATCCTAGGCCCTTAGTAATGAAGACTCTCGTTTTCTCAGAAGTTAATTAGAAGGTAGAGTTCATGGAGAATTTTATTGGACGTCATTCGACTGAGAGATTTACTCGAGGAAGATGGCGTTGGGGAGTCAAGGAAACGGCCTCACTGTCATAGAAGCACACAGCAAATTTCAAAGTCATATTTTAACAAGTCTGCATAGGTCCATCTCATGAGTGGACCTGAGTAAAGACTCAATGAGTAAAACGAACACCTCAGGGGGGTATCCCAGAAAGCAGGTCATGTGACATACCCGGGTAAGTTAACTCCCCAGCTGACACCCAGTGTTGTAGCAACATTGCCAGTAGGTTGCTGCAACATTGTGAATCAGCTGGTGGGTTAACTTACCCGGGTATGTCACATAACCTGCTTTCTGGAATACATTTACATTTAGTCATTTAGCAGACGCTCTCATCCAGAGCGACTTACAGTAAGTACAGGGACATTCCCCCCGAGGCAAGTAGGGTGAAGTGCCTTACCCAAGGACACAACGTCATTTGTCACGGCCGGAAATCGAACTGGCAACCTTCAGATTACCAGCCCGATTCCCTAACCGCTCAGCCACCTGACTCCCACTCCAGTCCAGCGCAACACCCCCCTGGTGTTGCGCTGGACTGAAGTGACGTCTCTTCATCATGTTTATCACGTCTGTATATGTTTATCTGTGAACTCACCTGAACTTCTGGATGGGTGTCTGCTTGTCCCTAGTGGTGGCCACGTGTCCGGAGTAGTAGAGCGGGAAGAAGAGAATGTTCCAGTTGCTGCTGAACCAGGAGATGAAGAACGGGCAGGAGAAGGACTGGAAGGTGAGTTTGACCACCTGCGTGGTGCCCACCCAGGACGAGGACACGCACAGCACCAGCAGGAGCCCCCCCAGAACCTTGAGGAGCGCGTTGGCACACGTCTGGTAGGACTTCCCCTCTCCGCTCGCCTCGCTGACCGGCGTCTCTGCTTGGGACTCTGAACCCTCCTCTCCTGGGAGGGAGACATGGTAGGACAGCTGTCTGTTCAGGTAACCTTTGACCTCTGTGTGGCAGGGGTAGTCACGTCGCTCGCCTGTGTCTCTTCCTCCTGGTCTTGGGGTTCGAACTCTGGTCCTCTGACTTGCAACGCGACCATCACCTTTATAAACACCGCTTTAAGCAGCTATGTCACCAGAAAACTAGCTTTTGGATGGCGTGGGTGGGCGGTGTTTACACTGAGTGAGTTTAAGAAATTCAGGATTAGGGTTACCCTAACCCTAGGCTAACCCTAACCCTAGGCTAACCCTATAATTGCACCTACATCCCTGGAGCTAAGGCTATAACGCTATCCTAACCCCCGTACTGAGGATCAGGAGGAGAGCAGGTATCGATCACCTGTCCTTAGCGAGCAGTCCTCCAGTTTGAATTACCTGCTGTGGAGGCACTCCAGTGGTCTTCTGTTGGAAATGTGTCGGCTTAGCATGGAGCCGGTCATGTCGTAAATAGCATCATAGGGTCATGATGCGGCATGGCGTTCGGGGGCACATATATTCAGGCATGCACAGACACCCGACACCCTGAAGATTATGTCGTTTTAATTGTGTGTGTCAGCTCAAATCACATGACAAAGACGTGACAACCTTGTCGCTATAACACGGTTACGGGTTGCAGATAAACACCCACAGCTAGGATAATAAGATCTGAGGGAATTAGAGAAGAATTATAGCTAAACCTATGGTAAAAAAGGGATCCGCTTTGTTGAGATCCTCAGGGTGAATCTCGGACATACAGTATACACATACAGACATACAGTATACACATACAGACATACAGTGTACCCATACAGACATACAATATGCACATACAGACATACAGTACCCACACTCTCTCTGCTTCCTGCAGACACACACAGTCAGAACGCTGGTGTCTGTGTGTGATGTGTGTGCCTTTGTGTGTTGTGTGTGTTTGTTGTGTGTGTGTGTGTGTGTGTGTGTGTGTGTTGTACGCTGGTGTTTCTGCTGCAGGGGAGGTTGAGCAGACTTGGTTTAGGTTTTGCCTGTAAGGAGGAGAATAGATGACTGGAGCATTCCTCCTTGGTTTCAGTACTGGTGCGGTGTGTTCGGGGAGCCAGGGAGAACACACACACACACAGGCATACATGCACACACAACACACAACCCACAGGCTCTGCTCTAGAATGAATGGGATAAGGGGGCATTTTAGCTATTATAGCTTCTTCGGGAGACTCTCATAGCTAAAATAATTGGGGGGTACAGCATCCTGTTTGGGGGGACATTGCCCGTGGATCACACCCTGGCAGTCCAGGTCTGGGAAATAGAACTGTCAGGATTTATATAGAACATTCTTTGCAGACGTCCTTTAGCCTTCAAAGCACAATGTTGAATTGTGCATTGCCTTAATGAATTGTGGAATGGAATGGCTTTCTGGGCTATCAATAACATTACTTGCTATTAATGTGTATTGAGGAGGGTGTGTGTGCATGTGTATATATGTGTGTGTGTGTGTGTGTCTGTATGTGTGTGTGTCTATGTGACTAAGATAATGCGAGGGTGTTTCCGGAGCCAAGATCCATTATATAGCTCTCCACAGTGCGATCAATTTACACCAGGGCAGGAATACAAGATGACATGTGCTGGATGATCGCAGCGCTCAGCTTGCTAACTCAGCACTCTGGGCTCAGTCATTTCTACCATGGCTGAAGACTTCACAGTCAAGTCCCAGCGCTGGCGGACTCCTCCTGGGTAATTTAGGTATATTCAGCACCTAAGAAAGGACTTTGCCAGGGCTCATGAGATTTGAGTGCGATGTGTGTCTAACACATTCAACTGAAACAATTGCACACACTTTTGTGAATTGACAGTCTCCAATATGAAAACAGCAAACTGTTGGTTTGGTCGAGTTGATTTGAATCGATGGATGGCTATGAAAGTTTGATTGTCTTTGTGATTCTCGTCTGTGGAACCAAATGCAGAATGCAACTCACTTAGAATATGAGTACAGACATGGATTTGGACAGATCGTAAAATAGACTCCAGCTGACTGCTGACTTTCTCTGCGAGTACGAGGAGATGAGTACGAGGAGCTTAGTCACAGAAGCAGAAACCAGATGGACACGATTCATTTTTGTCCTTAAAACCATCAAACGGGCAGAACCATCATGCTCTCTTCCAACAAAAGCCAAGATAAGAGCAATTACTACAGTGGCTCGCATCAGTCATCACGACTTCTGAAAAGACACAGATCATAGGAGCTTAAAAACGTCCTTGGTTCATTTGTAGCTATCACTTATGATGGACAAATCGTACGTGACAAACACAGCAGACCAACATTTCACTTTTCTTCATACTTCTAACCTTCTCACTGTTGAACTGCAACAACAAAAAAATCCCTCACTGCTCGATACAAAATACTCCTGTCTTTTGGGGGGCACAAAGACACAGTTCTACCACACATCAAGTAAACGAGGAATTATGAGGACAAACCGTTTGAGAGTCAGTTCTGTTCAAGGGCCGTCTAGTAGTGCTACTTCAAAGGAATCCTTCAGAACCCTGCGACTCTCAGATTGCCTGGGCGCTAGCAAATACTGTGACAATTACAGAACTTCTAGCCACAATTAAACCTTGGCTGACGATGAACTTGGCATGCAGCACACGGCTTAATGGTGTGAGGAGCAAATGTTATCTTCACTACACCTAGGCCTTAACTATTATCCCCAAAGGAGATCCTAATGGTGATGCTTAAAACAGGATTGATCTGATCCTATCCCAGCCAGTGTAGTTCAGTAGACTGTGTACAGTAGACCGTGTACAGTAGACCGTGTACAGTAGACCGTGGTGAGAGGAGATCTGCCTGAGACAGAGAACCTCCGTAAAGACCATCCAGGGACGTGATGATCAGAATCAGAAACCGGTTTACTGCCAAGTACGTCAAAGGAATTTCCTTTGGTGATGTTGGTGCAGAATGTAAACACAGTAGTAAAATATATAAAGGAAGATGAAAGCGATAACATCCGGCTTCGGAAAAGCGCCATATCCTGTCGTTATAGACAACCCAGAGGAATAGACTAACTCCTGCGCTGCAGTATGAAAATCTACACACTCACCAGGCCTCGTCATAATGGCTGAGCAGACAGATCTTAATCTAATCTTACTGCAGGAAGTGAGTGGCCCAGGGTTAGTTAGTTACTGTAGCTAACATATTTTATCCTGATGCTAGAGAGCCTGAGAAGGATCTGAAGCCAGGATGCAGATATCAAACACAGAACTGTAATCTCCCCCGCTCATTAATGCTAAATCTCAGGCTACATTTGAGGTCTCGTGAAACACAACATCATTATCGCCTGATGAGGCTGCTGGTGAGGGGGAAGTTAAGGACACATTTTTGTAGCGCAAAATCCTGACAAAACTCTCAAATCCTTAAAGCCTGTGAAACAACAAACTGAAGTAAGTGAGTAAGTAACTCCATTAAATCAAAATCAACAACTCTATCACTGTAGGAGCATTCACTCGTCTGTAGTGTCCTTCAGGCCTTATGAGGATGACCCATGTTAGCACACCTCTGTGAAGAGTCAATCCTCATTAGCCTGTACATCTCCATACACAGAACATGCCAATAACACAAACACAACCCTAGCCCACTCTCCTGGCCCCTCCTCCTTGTCTTCATGCTTAATCTCCCAGCCTCTAGAACCTATCATGATACATTTGAACTGATCCGTTTAAGGACGACCGTGCAAAGCTTTAACACCGAGACAGGAGGATTCCTCGTCAGCTGCATCACACGCCTCTCTCAAGCGTTGCGTTACACATGCACACCTCTGCTGTCATTGGGGGAAACCCCTTTCATGTCCTCAAAGCACAACTGTCTGTAAAGCACAAATGTTTTTGTTTTTTTTAAAGCTTCCTCAGTCACTCACACAGTATATTTCCTAGACATGGCGTCAAGGGCCATAACCCATCCCTCCATCCCCCATCCATCCCTCCATACCCCCTCCATCTCTCCTCCATCCCTCCATACCCCATCATCCCTCCATCCATCCCTTCATCCCTCCTCCATCCCTCCTCCATCCTCCATACCCCATCCCTCCATACCCCATCCATCCCTCCATACCCCATCCCTCCGTACCCCCTCCATCCCTCCATACCCCATCCCTCCGTACCCCCTCCATCCCTCCATACCCCATCCCTCCATCTTCTATCCCTCCCCCCTGGTGCCCGATGCCAAGCTGGGAGTCTTTACCTTCGGAGATGGGGCAGGTGAGGACCTGGGTGCTGTAGGAGCTGAGCGGAGCCACTCTGGCTGAGTGCTTCTTCATCCTCCACCAGGGACAGAGTCTGGGATGTGTGTGTGTGGGGGGGGGTCTGTGAGTGTGTGTGGGAGTGGGTGTGTGTGTGTGTGAGTGTGTGTGTGTGTGTGTGTTGGCAGCTGATCTCTCAGCAGCTCCTCCTGCAGGTCCTCGTCATTCTCTGGCTCCTCGTTGGTCTCCTCCTGCGTTCCTCCTCCTCTCCTCCTGGACCACAGCTCTTCTTTCTCTCTCACTCTCCGATCCTTCCTCCTCCCTCTTCCGCTCCCTCTGTCTAACTGTCTCCCAGTGTGTCTGACCGGGGCTGTCCAGCCCTCTTCTCCTGGCTCTCTGGCTGGTGACTCTGTGTGTTGGAGACTCTAGTGTTGCTCCGTCATGCTGTGATCCGACGCTGACACTGTCTCCAAGGGAGACTGAGCTTCAAGTGTGTGTGGCACGGCACAATCACTCCCTTCATCTCCTTTTCCCTCCTCCTCCTCCTCCCTCACTTTTCCCCTCCTCTTCGTTTTGCTCCGCAAATCAGCTGCTTTGTTTGGAAGGTAACCAAGCAGCAGCCAGGGCTAATTATGCTGTGTTAGCTCTCTCTCTTTCTCTCTCCTCCTCTCCATCTCTGTCTCTCTCTCTTCCTCCCTCCAACTCTCTCTCTTTCTCTCTCCTCCTCTCCAACTCTGTCTCTCTCTCTTCCTCCCTCCAACTCTCTCTCTTTCTCTCTCCTCCTCTCCAACTCTCTCTCCCTCCCTCCAATTCTCTCTTTTTCTCTCCTCCTCTCCAACTCTCTCTCCCTCTAGCTCTCTCTTTCTCTCTCCCTCCAACTCTTTCTCTCTACTACTCTCCAAATCCCTCTCTCTCTTTCTCCTCCTCTCCAAATTCTCTCTCCCTCCATCTCTCTCTCTCTTTCTGCTTTCCTGGCACTTCTCTCCTACTTCACTAGCCCTTCAGTCTT
This sequence comes from Osmerus mordax, assembly GCF_038355195.1. Taxonomy (NCBI): domain Eukaryota; kingdom Metazoa; phylum Chordata; class Actinopteri; order Osmeriformes; family Osmeridae; genus Osmerus; species Osmerus mordax. The sequence continues at coordinate 2,071,119 of NC_090058.1, read as the reverse complement.
AGATTATTTATGGAGGTCCTGTCTATTGTCTGCACCACTGCGACACTAATGAATTGAGGGGGAGAAAGGGACCAACTGAAGCCTTGAGTCTCTCCCCATCACCATTTGGATGGAAGGGAGACTGGAGGTGAGCAGCTCAACGTTTCTGCCCCCCCCCCCCCCCCCCCCCCCTCCCGGAAACACCCACTCCACTTTCTGGGTTCTGCGCCCACTGTGGTGTCAGCAGAGAGAAGCCCTCAATAAGTTATGTGAGCGAAAAAGTGTAACATCAGACGAGGTTTAGTCCATGAGGAGAAAGCCAAACTGCGTAGATGCAGAGACATAGCGATGAGAGGCTCTATACCGATTCTCTCTCTGTCAGAGTTCCCCTCAGGGTGTCGGGGCTCACAATCACCTCCGGTCAGGTTTCTCCTCTTAGATACCAAGGCCCACCCCGAAGTATTTTCAAAATGTCAATGTTTTCGTTATTGTTTTACTGAGTGACTCGCCCTTCTTCCAGAGGAAGAAAAGCACCTTCTCCCAGGACCCAGGTCTGCCCCAGCCCAGACAGGAGGACCTGCCCCCTGGGACTGTTGTTAGGAGAAAGCCCTCTCTGTCACCCTACCTCTGTCTGCGGCTTTTTAATAGGCCTTGTCCGCCCGTTAGCCTTTCCACTGATGGCACGTGAGCACTGATGCGGTCAGATACAGAGGTTCTGCTCTCTGTAATATAATCTTATTATAACAGCCTCCAGTCCCTACCCCCTAGTCTCCTGGTCACTGCTGCCAGGGAAATCAATGACAGGCCAGACGAGTGCAGCCTTATGTGTTCCTCCGGGGACCACACAATCGTATATCACCAAAGAACTTAAAGAAACGTAGCAATGCACTTACTCCTGATCAGTGATAAAGCCTGATGTAGGGTCAGGTGTGTCAGAGACTGAGGCTGTGGAACTACAGGATCTCTCTCCCCAGAAGCCAGGGGCTCAGCTTAAAAATAGCCCTGCTGATTGGTGGAGCCAGCAGCTAGACACACGGAAGGGAAAACACAGCCAGTCAGCAGATCAGGGCCACGGATGTTAATCAGTTTTCATTCAGAGCTCAGACTGGTAGACCACAGCTGTAGTATGTATGGATGGAGAGATCATGGTTCAAATTCACCACAGACACCGTCAAAGAGGCCCCGTACTGTTCATCTACTATGACAAAGGATTTATCCCATGAGGAACGACGACAACAATGTTGTCGTCACTGCCGACAAACATTAATGTATATATATATAATAAATACATTATCATTGAGCTCCGAGACCAAGGGAAACTAGGTTCGATATCTGATTTCATACACTGTTTCAGTAACTATGCCATAACAAGACCACCATAATAATCTGACTAGTTCGTATGCATTCATCAGTACATGTTGTTAGCTTTCTTTACAAAACTTCACCAGTTGTCGTGAGGTGCATCTGGTGTAACCTATGAGGTCAAACGAACACGTCCCTCATGAACCACTACACATCTTCCCCCCCAATCCAGCATCTCTTGTACCAGCATCTTCTTAACCAGCCTCTCCTCTGGTCTCCGTCTCTCTATGTTGTTGTGTCTTGGGCCGAGCAGAACACAAGCGACCCCAACGCTCCACCATGGCAACGCTGGTTGTCCAGAACACACAGCTCAGGCCTACTGACGCAGTCTCCTCACTCAGGCCCTTTGTCATTCAGATCAGACCATGTTCCTCTGCGAGGCACACCACACGCATGCCTTTGTGTTTATGCATCTCTGTTTGCTAATCAGAACATCTTTTCAGAGAGGACCAGCAGGAGAGGAGAGGGAAAATTAGAGAGACAGAGAGAGAAAGAGAGAGATGGATGGAGATGGAGAGAGGATTTAGAAACTGTTGCACAAACACCCAGACATACTTAATATGATGAGTGGTAAAATTGTGGATATTAATTCATACAGATACAAACAAGATGGTTCTTTTCATCTAATTAGGTGATGAGGACATCTAGTGGGCAGAATGAGGGGGCAGCATGTTCACAACCGTGTGAGAGGTGCCTGAGAGCTAAACAAGGTGAGTTTGATTTGTCTACAGGCTCCTGTCCTGTTCTTGACCCTGAAACAAAGGCCCTGTCTTGCAAAGGGTCTCTAGAAGAAGAAACAAATAATAATAATAATAATAATAATACATTGCAAAACGAGCACACAGAACTGTGTCTACCCTGCATGGCCTTCTGTTGTGCTGCATAACAGCAAATACGACAAAACGTAAATACGGTTTGCGGTACGACCTCTGGGATTTCTCTTCTTCCTACTTGCAAACTGAGGATATTTTTGGAAGCCTGCAAAGCATACCGTGTAAACGTCTTTCTCGAGAGGTAATGACAGAGCGAGTGTTGCTCAAGGAGCTCTCCATCTTGATTAACACACAGTCATTGCTGTAGTAGGCTTGGGGTCTGCTTTTAACAGAGGTTGTGACCACATGAGGGCAGTAGAAGACCGCGTGCAGGGCAAGCTGCACTTCTCCACAATCACGGTACACCGAATCAGAAACCGAGTGAGGATTTGAGGTTAAGCGAAATTCAAACTAACTACTACACCGTTGCATGTCCTAATCTTCTGAATAACCTTGTCGACCAGTGTATCGGTCATCCGTTATCAGCGGTGAGGTAAACGATTGCATGTGAAGTTCGCGAAGTTGCTACACTGGTGAAAACACGGTGACAAACCTCGGAGAAAAATAAGTTGAACTTTGTGGGCGTTCAGACCCGTTCCCTACACAGCGCCGAGGACTGACCGCTAACCCTTCAGCGGCGGTTCACAATAAATTGCATCCCGTTTAAGAGTATGACGGTAGTTATAAATAGTAGCCTGAGAGGTAGAGAGGTTAAGAGAGGGAGAGAGAGAGTGCTGACAATGCATGTCTCTGCGAGAACTTTTTATGATTCAACACAGCCGACTCAAAATACTGTCCACATGCTTTATCAGCGCCGAACATGTAAAATGATTCAGAAGCCTTACCGTGGCCTATAAGCAGTAGTTTGTGACATGTGAATGGACATGTATTTTCCTTTTCATAAGAGAGGACTACCCAGAGTGGTGGCTACCTGCCCAACCATCTGTAAATCAACATCAAGTTATTGTCTATTCTCTCTGTGTGTGATGACTTCATGACCAAAGGAAGGTCTTGATTTGATTGGTTCTGGTTCTGAAGAGAACAAAAGTGTTGATAAACAAGTCTGCTTCTTTCTTAATGTGTATAAACTCGTTCGCTGCCTCACAAGTCAGGGCATGTGCATCTATGCCAATACCCCATCACCAAATATAGTTCAGGATTCTCCTCCAGGCATCTAGTTATGCAAGACAGATGGTAGCTACATGGCAACAATAGCAAAATGCCAACAAGAAATTGCTAAATATATCATTACCCCATAGCCTTGGCAGGATCAAACTACTTATCTATTAATGTGTTACTCCTTTTCTCACCCCACACACAGGCATTTTCTAACCAAATGATTAGCATCTACTTTCATGGACATTTCAAATTCACAATTGGAGACTCACAAGTAAGCAAAACAAAAAATGGGATCAAATAATGGGAACAAACTACGTAAACAAAAAACGTTATCTGGCTTACTAGACAGTCATGGCTGGTGCTTCCCTGCCTACATTTACATTTAGTCATTTAGCAGACACTCTTATCCAGAGCGACTTACAGTAAGTACAGGGTCATTCCCCCCGAGGCAAGTAGGGTGAAGTGCCTTGCCCAAGGACACAACGTCAGTTGGCATGACCGGGAATCGAACTGGAAACCTTCGGATTACTAGCCCGATTCCCTCACCGCTCAGCCAACAGACTCCCTACATGCTTACTAGGGGTGGGAATCTTTTGGTACCTCACGATTCGATTCTTGGGGTTACGATTCGATAAAAAATCGATTGAAGATTTTTCTGAGATTTTTGGAAAAAAAACAATAAAATAAAAAAAACATTAAAAAAATCGATTCACATACATTTGTGAATCAAACTATAGGCTACCGCAAACAGGCTGTAGTCACTAATCTAGGGTAGGCTACTGCAAGCAGGCTGTAGTCACTACTATAGGGTAGGCTACTGCAAACAGGCTGTAGTCACTACTGTAGGGTAGGCTACTGCAAACAGGCTGTAGTCACTACTGTAGGGTAGGCTACTGCAAACAGGCTGTAGTCACTACTATAGAGTACATTTACATTTAGTCATTTAGCAGACGCTCTTATCCAGAGCGACTTACAGTAAGTACAGGGACATTCCCCCGAGGCAAGTAGGGTGAAGTGCCTTGCCCAAGGACACAACCTCAGTTTGCATGACCGGGACTCGAACTGGCAACCTTCGGATTACTAGCCCGATTCCCTCACCGCTCAGCCACCTGACTCCCTACATGCTTACTAGGGGTGGGAATCTTTTGGTACCTCACGATTCGATTCTTGGGGTTACGATTCGATAAAAAATCGATTTCAAGATTTTTCTGAGATTTTTGGAAAAAAATCAATAAAATAAAAAAAACATTTAAAAAATCGATTCACATACATTTGTATGTGAATCGATTGCTGTAGTCACTAATCTAGGGTAGGCTACTGCAAGCAGGCTGTAGTCACTACTGAAGGGTAGGCTACTGCAAACAGGCTGTAGTCACTACTGTAGGGTAGGCTACTGCAAACAGGCTGTAGTCACTACTATAGAGTAGGCCCGCTGTAGTCACTACTGTAGGGTAGGCTACTGCAAACAGGCTGTAGTCACTACTATAGAGTAGGCCCGCTGTAGTCACTACTGTAGGGTAGGCTACTGCAAACAGGCTGTAGTCACTACTATAGAGTAGGCCCGCTGTAGTCACTACTGTAGGGTAGGCTACTGCAAACAGGCTGTAGTCACTACTATAGAGTAGGCCCGCTGTAGTCACTACTGTAGGGTAGGCTACTGCAAACAGGCTGTAGTCACTACTATAGAGTAGGCCCGCAGTAGTGATTATGGGGCTCAGAGGAACCAGCCCAGAGGTTTCTCATTCACATCACTGTCTCGCTCAGGGTCCCAGACGAGTAGGTGGAGGTGGACGGAGAGATGTGTGTGTTTTGTGTTGTTACACCCTGCGAGTTTGTGTGATGAGGAGGCTTCTGGGAAGGTGGTGAACCAGCTCTGCTTAAGCTCAGAGGTATGTTTCTCTCTTCACTAGAGAGAGCTCAACCAGTCTGAACTCAACTTTATATCTTTAACAAAAACTAGGAAACTTCACAAAATGAAACCATTATTGAATTTGCATAAATGGGCGCACATGAATTATCACTGACATCCTTGTAGTAGGCCTAGGCTTCATCATAATGTAAATGGAATGAGTGTCAATATGCGATTCACTTCTTCATATAATTTCACTTTACCAATATATAATTACCATGACAAAGGCTATCACTCAACGTGTCTCTTTACCCACCTCTCAGATAACGTATTATGAGTGTCAATACCCACCTCTGTCATTACGCCTAATTGTACAGTTGTCAGTCGAATATTCCCTTAGCCTATAAAGAGCCAGAACAATTAGCAGATAATTACATTGGGTGAAAGCGAAATGTATGATGTGACTGCAGCGACTAGACTTTCATGTTTCTTCTATCCTTTTGTTCACAGGGATTTGATTTTAGACTTATTTTCTCTTTAAAGCAACCAAAGCCACAACATGCCAATTCATGATTCAGATTTAGGCTACACCTGGTTTGAAGAGTTACATTTCCCGCCTTAGGCCACTTGGTTTTAACGCGCTTTAAGGATAGCCTACTTACTTTTATGACTTGAGTATCCTGGATAATAGCCGTAGTAGCCTGTGATCCTAAGAATCCTGTCTTCAATATCATACACACCGTTAGCCGTCACTTTGGTGGTAGAGGTGCTGTCCGCGTAGAGAGATTGACTGTCACTGGTCGTCGCTTTCCCAGGCAGGTGCGTGGTCTTCAGCGGTTCCAGCTGAAAGCTAATCTGGTCTCCGCCACTCTCTGCACTTTCGGTAGTGATCATTGTAAGTGCAAACGGGCAAACGCCAGGGTGTGCTGCACTTTCGGATGTGCTGCAGTCACCGTTCAAAGGATGGTATCGGCGGCATCAATTGGCATCTAGAGAAGCACGTTCACATTCCATCAGTCGGTGATTCGCTGTGGCAGGCTGTTGCAACCGACGTGCATGTCAGGCAGTCCACACAAGGGGGCGTGTCATTACTGTGGCATCGAGAACACCGTGAATAGACATCTTGTCACAACAGTGTAGTAATATTGTTGACAGTTTTTGTACTTGTAGGCTACATCTTTTTACTGTGAAAGAGGGTGTAAATGTACTAATATTCAGGATCATAGTTGATTAACGCAAATGGTATCATATCTCTAAGGAAGTGATGAACATATGAAATAATCCGGATTTTTTTTTTTTTTTAAACGTATTCTTCAAAAAACAGGGACATGTTGCACGACACAAGGATCTGACCAACCAGGGAAGGAACCATATGATCGAACTAAATACGTAAACCGACTACAACAAACGACCAAACTGAAAACCCTCACACTCTCAGGGTGTGAAAACCCACACCCTGACACTTAAGACACAGGTAAAGGTAATCACACAGAAACACGGAGAACACCAAGGGCGGGAAAAATACGAGTACTGAAAACTGGGACAGGGGCCGTGGGCGCGACACAACAGTGCTGCCTCGTGGCTCTGTGGTTTCCATAGGCTGCTCTTCAGTTCAGAAATACACAGGGTTTGGTTTATATTTATTGTTTTCAATGAAATATGAATAAGCCTCGAGTTAGCACAACAGGTCTGTTCTCACGTTTCTTCGCAGCCTTTTGACAGCAGTGTAAAATACAATGCTCACCTGTGTCTCAGTTGCTGGTAAGTAAGAGACAATAAACAAGTTGATGAGTATGAGGTGATATAACACGTTATGCCATGCACGTAACCATACAAAGTTTTTTTTTTTTTGTCTACAGCCAATCATGGAGACAACTTTAAATCAGACATAAACCCCATGACAATCTCTTTCCCTCTCCTGGCTGAGAAGAAGCCATAGTTTCCAGGGCTTTCTTTTACAGGATCCCCCGCTTTGTAAATGCTGCCCAACAACGGCTGACTACTGCCTCCAAAATCCAATAACATAAGCCACACTATCTCAGTCAGTGTCTCTGCGATACGCCATTGTCCTTTTTCCACACAGAGTCTGTGTGAAATCGATTCCCGGGGTATGGAGAACGAACACCCTTGCTGGCACTGTTCTAACACCGTGCTGAGCTTTGTGATGTTCTACGAAGCCAAGTGTGTGGTTCCCCGTGCCCACTCACAAACCCAATCTCCACCTAACGTTCTTTAGTTTCTGTCTCTTGTTCATAGAGGCAGTTATCTTCAGCCCTCCTCCCTATGGAACCAATGTATGGCCACAGCAACAGTTAAGCCTTTGCTTTCAGAAGTACTTGTGAGTAGCTCTTGGACACCAAAGTCTTACAACTTTTCTTCCAAGAAAGTTACTCGCTTACCCTCCAGTTTTTAGACATTCAATGTGTTTTTCTGTAGAGGTAAAGTAAATGTACCTTTAGGGTCTACGAGGACCAGACTTGACAGATTTATATACAGTAATTTGTTAATGGACACCGTAGAATGACTGGGTTCACAGCTAGGAGTACGCATTTGGTATTCTCAGTTTCTCTGAATCTGTTTAATTTGTTTCGTCCTCAGTATTTTATATGCCCTTTCACTTTCGGAGCGCTTGGCCTGTTTTCAAAGATGGATTTTTTCATTTCGATTGTCCCCACTTTCCTCTGGCGTATCAGTGTAACCATAAAACTCCAGTAGAATATGTTTCCCCCATTCACCAGGCAAAGTAGAGAATTCCACTAAAGGAGATTGCTGATCATTAAAGAAAAGATTAAGCCTGCAGAGAAGAAGGATGTAATCTTTTGTCAGTGACACCTCTACACTGAGCCTATTCCTTCTTTTGTCCTGGTGTTAATAACTGCGGGTAATGGTGTGTTTCTCCTGGGTAGAGGTAATGGTGTGTTTCTCCTGGGTAGATAGCTGTGTGTTTCGGGGTCTTAATTGGCATGTCTCCTTCTCTCCTTCAGCCTCTTTACAACACAGGCGGTTAAATTGTGAAGGAAACGCTCTTTAGTTCCAAGATCAATTCAAGTCATTTGCATGCTCAGCCAGCCAATATCCCGTTGCTCTAATAGGTTGGCATCCAAAGAGAATCATTGGCTGTATAGTTTCTCATTGATGCTTATTCATAGTAACATGCTGGAGTATTCTTTAATTAGATGAATTAGAGTGCGGGAGAGTGTCTATTTTTAGACTGAGTGGTCAGCAAGGAGGGATCGGAAGTGCTGACGAAGAAAATATTTCATAGACCACATCAGCTCAGTGCTCACGCCTGTCTTTCTCAAAAACTAGAGAGAGAGAGGGAGGGAGAGGGAGACTGGTTTGCAGTCGGTGCTACTATGAAACAATATACCTTTACCTACAATGACTAAAAGGACACTTAGCGGAGATCCATGTCCCATGTGACTTCACCCTGAACCAATCCCTGTCCACCAGCACCCCACTTTCAGAGCCTCAGCGAGTCACCTTTGAGATCGGTGACGGAGCTTCCAGCCTCTGTGTATAAATATTCAATGCGGACTAAAGATAACTTGCTGGTGCGATGGAGGGGAGAGGGGGTTGTTTAGAAGAGGTTTTGTCATTAGGACACAGCAAGGCGAGCTTTGGCCGTGTACTGTGCTGGCTCACTAAGGTCAGGCTTGAAAGACTGGTAAATATTTAATGTCTTTGATCAGTATACTGTGGGGATCTATAGCTTTAATTAGAGGCTGTGGGGATAAGAGGTAGAGACAGTAAGACAGATGTTTATAGTGAAAGAACAATAGGATGCCATAATGAATGTGTCACCTGATCAAAGTTATGAACTCTACAAGCACTCTTTCTTTCTTTGTTTAATTATTATTGATCCATGCTGGTTCATTCAGAACATGTGCACATTTCCAATGAGAGTCCAGGCCCTGTGAACTGCAGACAACAGACAGCCAGCTATAGACATTGCTATAGCACACAGGCTATATACATTGCTATAGCACACAGACTATAGACATTGCTATAGCACACAGACTATAGACATTGCTATAGCACACAGACTATAGACATTGCTATAGCACACAGGCTATATACATTGCTATAGCACACAGACTATAGACATTGCTATAGCACACAGGCTATAGACATTGCCATAGCACACAGACTATAGACATTGCTATAGCACACAGACTATAGACATTGCTATAGCACACAGACTATAGACATTGCTATAGCACACAGACTATAGACGTTGCTATAGCACACAGACTATAGACATTGCTATAGCACACAGGCTATAGACATTGCTATAGCACACAGACTATAGACATTGCTATAGCACACAGGCTATAGACATTGCTATAGCACACAGGCTATAGACATTGCTATAGCACACAGACTATAGACATTGCTATAGCACACAGGCTATAGACATAGCTATAGCACACAGACTATAGACATTGCTATAGCTCACACGCTATACACATCAGTGCAGTAGAGTCTCTGGTGTTGTAGAGTCTAGAGACACTACAACACTGATCTGGCAAAGACACAAGGCAGCGATATGAAAGTCAGAATAAAAAGAGTTCAGATCAAATCAACATTTATTTGTATAGCCCTTTTTACAAGCAAGCATGTCACAGAGGGCTTCACATACACCCATAGAACTGCCCCTCAACCAACCTAAACCCTCAAGGAAGACAAGGAAAAACTCCCAGAAAAACTCACTACAGGAGAAAAAATGGAAGAAACCTTGGGAGGAGCAATTCAGTGAGGGATCCCCTCCTCCAGAGACGGTTGTTCAGATAATATCTGTTCAGATCATATCTGTGTGTGCTATTGTCCCACATCGAGGCTGTTCTGTATCGAGTGATGTCACACTCCACACGCTGGCAGATGAAATATCAAAATGGCCTTTGAAAAGACGCGTGCCCTTTCTTTGTTGTTCCGGTGTACAAACACTAATATATAGCCCCCTTCTTATGTAAAATGATCTTGCAATGGACCAGTTGAACCATGACATTTGTCTTCTGTCCGTTGAGCTTCAAAGGTTACTTGCCTCCAGAGAAGACCATCGGCTAGCAAGCAAGCGCCCACTCAGTTCTGCATGCGCTAGTTTTACTATGAATAAAATATACAGTGACCGGTCTGCCTTGTTATAAATAGACAATGTACAGTGTTAAAGCTATTCTAACATACCAAGCACCTCTCTGGTTACCGTAAACATAATAGAGTATGCTCTCAGACATTGGTCATGTTAGGCTACATGCTGCAAAGACATGTACTGGAAGATTTAGTGTTGAAGCTGTCCTCTCTCAATCCACTACAGCCTCAACAAGGACCTGGGGGGTAGAGGTCCTAAGGGGGGCATACAGTTCAAGTAGGGGGTAGGTTTCATTATACATGTCAGATATGTCCCACCAACTTTTTGAAAATGGCAAATCTGTAGTGTAGTTATATCTCAAAACACAATCTGCAGTATGTTAGGGTCTCCAGTAAGTGCTTGATCTCACACAAATACAGATGTTGAGTGTCTAGGATCGGACCGATGCTCCACAATTGTAGTCACTTTATAGTTCGTTTTTATAGTTACTTTAAAGTTAATCCTTTATAGTGCATGCTTTACAATTCATGTCCATTCAATTTTTGTCCTTTGTAAGAGACACACATGGGTCTATTTCTGTGGCTGGCAATAAAGCTGCTACAGAGAGTTATTTTAGGAAATCAAACAGGTTGTCCATTAACTGGCTATAAAACGATGGGGTAGCCAAGGCTGCCTGTTTTAGTGGGGTTGGGGAAAAACCCAACTCTGAACACTCTCCTCCAAGAGACTATATTCTGTCCCACCTGGAAAGCTGTTCAAAGGTTTCATCATCTGCCTCTTCTGAGATTTTCAGATCTGGAGTAAGTCTTAGTCTGAAGTAGAGTTACGTGCAAAGTTCAATAACGTCTTGCGAGATTCAGCATTTGACAACACTTATTTATCAGCCTGAGAAATGTGCATTAGCAATAACCTGCATTTCTACCCATTACATTACATTTAGTCATTTAGCAGACGCTCTTATCCAGAGCGACTTACAATAAGTACAGGGACATTCTCCCCGTGGCAAGTAGGGGAAAGTTCCTTGCCCAAGGACACAACGTCATTTTGCACGGCCAGGAATCGAACCAACAACCTTCTGATTAATAGCCCAACTCCCTATCCGCTCAGCCATCAGACCCCCACATTACGATCCTGAAGTCTCTGTGGGGGCCTGTGGTCCAGGGCCTGAGTAGTCGTTGTTACTCGGCTGAGAACCAGGCAGACTGGACGATTCCTCTCTGGGCAGTGGACTCTTTAACTAGATCCCTCCTGGAGAATCATGGTGTCTCTGGCTGGAGATTTATGGACTCTATAAAGGTAACAGAGTTAGTGCTCTCTGCATTCTCCTGCCCCCTACTCTGCCATCACGATGATGGATGGATCTAGCAGGGAGGAAGGCCTGGAAGAGGAGAGGAGGAGGGGGGAGCTGGAGGAGGGGAGGAGGAGAGGAGAGGAGGGGGTAAGAGGGGGGATAAGCTGGAGGAGGAGGGGGGGAGCTGGAGGAGGGGAGGAGGAGAGGAGAGGAGAGGAGGAGAGGAGAGGAGGGGGTAAGAGGGGGGATAAGCTGGAGGAGGGGAGGAGGGGGGGAGCTGGAGGAGGGGAGGAGGAGAGGAGAGGAGGGGGGATAAGCTGGAGGAGGAGGGGGGGAGCTGGAGGAGGAGAGGAGAGGAGAGGAGGAGAGGAGGGGGTAAGAGGGGGGATAAACTGGAGGAGGAGAGGAGGAGGGGGAGAGCTGGAGGAGGGCAGGAGGAGAGGAGAGGAGGGGGTAAGAGGGGGGATAAGCTGGAGGTGGAGGGGGGGAGCTGGAGGAGGGGAGGAGGAGAGGAGAGGAGAGGAGGGGGTAAGAGAGGGGATAAGCTGGAGGAGGAGAGGAGGAGGGGGGGAGCTGGAGGAGGGGAGGAGGAGAGGAGAGGAGGGGGTAAGAGGGGGGATAAGCTGGAGGAGGGGGGGGGGAATCTGGAGGTTGGGAGGAGGGGAGAAGCTGGAGGAGTAGGGGGGGGGAAATCTGGAGGTTGGGAGGAGGGGAGAAGGTGTTGGTATATAACATTTGATGGAATATTGACAGCTCGTGGGCAAAGCTTGGCAGAACTGTAAAATGACCTTCGAAAGGAATATTGGCTCAGCAAGTTTTCGTTGATTGATTTCAGTATTATTCAGACAATTATTCATGTTGAGTTCAGACACACTGTGACACGTAATACATGGATACTGTACTTTCTCTTCAATCATTTCTGTTTTTCAGATTAATCTGGATTGGTGTTGAACCTTATCATGCATGATTGTAGAAATTGGGCAGTCAGCTATCATCTGGAAGTTAGCTGGCATTAGGATATTTCCAGGAAGTTTAAAAGGAAAATAACCAATATGTGAGTAAAAAAAATATATTGAAAGGTAGAAAACATATTTTCAAAAAAAGGACCAGTGAATCGTTAGCTTTTCTTGCTGTACCTGGTCGTGCTTTGGAGGTCGGAGGTTGGTTCGATCCCAGGTGAGTTCGAGTTTTGGCCTTTTATAAGATGAGTCACACTGTTCAAAGGGAGTCAACTGAACATGTGTCTCTGAGGCAGTGAGGCTGGCTGGTGAGGTCATCATGAGGTGTACGACCCACTGTCTCTGGAATGAAACTGAGTTGCTTTAGTGACTCCACCTCCACTCATTCCCAGATTATTTTCTTCCATGCTGTGACCCCCCCCCCCCCTCCCCCCCCCCCCTCACATAGATAGTTCCACAGTGTAATAATAAGGATTTTAATTCACCGAGCTCATCTCTTTTTTAAATTAACATCTTCTGTAGTTACAAACCAGATCGTTGTACATTTCCTATCAGACCCCAGACCTGCCCAGCAACCACGATGCTCTTCCCAATCCAGCTCCACCTTCGCTTTCCACTTCAGCATACAGTCGTGCTGTCTCACATATCGATTTGTGTTTACCACAAGACTTAACAAATGTCTTTTACATCACCCTCAAAGCCCCTGTACTCCTGAGAGTGAGTGGCTAATCAAACAGATTTGTTCAGACCCATCTTTAAGGCACCATGGTGGGAGCTCTTCCACCATCACGCTGAACAGGGAGTCGATTCTTCCTGATAGATGCGTCTTCCAGGGAGATCCTGGGGCAGGAAATGCCTCTCTTCATTTCCTCTGAGACCAACAGCAGCAGCCTGCCCAATTGACAAGCAGATTGTTTCATCAATGAGCCTTTCATGTCTTCTCTGGGTCTGAACACTTGAACATCTCCAGTGTGTCTGTATTGTGTATAACTGCACAACACATGGAATAATGTGCTGCTTTTATCCAAAGTGATATACAGCACAGGGGAAATTTGAATCAGAGCCCTTTTGATTTGCAGTCAGTTGCTCTAACCACTGAGCGCTCCCGCAGTTTACATTTAATCAGTTCATGAGGTGAGGAGAATTGTGTGGTGTGGGTATACAGAAGGTAAGGATGTTATGTATTGTATGAGGACAGTTTTCTCAGGCGGATCAGCTGTAGTTTGACTGCAGTGGCATGAATAACTTGAGGCAGACACCATTTTACTGCTGTGACAAGACTGCCACCCAGTGGTGAGCCGAGTACACAGCAGGAGACCAATTAGAGAAAATCTAACATCTCTTCAGTTTTGTCTGGAGTCTTTTGTACTGTATAGTAGGCAAATTGTATCACTAGAAAAACACAACTACTTCACAATAACAACATCTGAACAAAAGAAGTGGGTTGACTGACTAAATAACTTAGTGCTCCTTGGGCTCAACTCCCTGAGAGATGGGAGGAGAGGGGGAGAGAGATGGGGGGGAGAGGAGGAGAGAGATGGGAGAGAGATGGGGGGAGAGGGGGAGAGAGATGGATGTTCATGTCAACATGGATTTCAACTGAAATTTCTGTCTGTGTATGTCTGATAGTTTCCACCACACACAGTATTACAAGTTTAGACTGAAAGGAAATTAGATTATTGAAAGATTTATCTTGATGTTTAATCACTTGTTTCTTTTGGGTGGTGTTTTTTCCACTGTCTTTGGAAAATAATTAGATTGTATTTCAAGAACAATTCAATCTGGTCTTTCCAGAATCTTCACTCAGGATGTTAGGGTTTAAACAAGCCCGATTTTCTGTCCTAAACCATGTGGCGTAAACAAGTATTATTCTAATGTATTAGTTCCATATTTGTTCAGGAAAGAGCCTGATCAGCATTGAGATTTGGTTGTTATTGTTTGTGTTATTCCATAGTTTGTATTATTTATCTACCAAATTCGGCAGCAAATTAAGTAAATAAAGCCTCCTAAATGTATTTACAGGTAATACACAATGTTCACTAGGGGGTGCCATTGTGTGAATGTGATTGCCTCAGAGCACAGATTTCCCTTGTTTGCTGGTGGACGGAGGCCAGCAATAACTTCCTACAACATCACATGTCAATATGTTATTGACATATCTAGCTAGATAACTGTGGAAGCGGTCAGCTGTGTATCATAACCGTCAGTTATTGCTTTAAGACCCAAATCCCAACTGACAGATTCGACAAAAGACGGAGTGAATGTCAGACTCCAGATTAGTTCCGAGCCCTCAGTATGTTCTCAGTATTTCATCTGAGGTTTTTCACTACACAGACCTCTCAGGTCTCTCTCTCTCTCAGGTCTCTCTCTCTCTCTGTCTCTCTCTCTCTCTCTCTCCCCCTCCCTCCCTCCCTCCCTCCCTCCCCCGAGCCAGTGTTTTAAGTGTGAGCCACTCCAATCAAGGGGCTGGGCGCAGCCACCTCATCTAACCAGACAGTGTCTGCTGTTGAAGAACAAAGATTTCTCCCTGTTTTCTCAGGGTTACCATGGTATCCAGAAGAGAAAAAGGCCCTTTCCCATTGCCATCTGGCCTGTGTACAGTGTTTACACTACTCCACTTGTGTTGACGTGTAAGAATTATTGCCCTGAAATCCCAACTTTGAAGTTCAGTTCCTTTTGAAGTATTATCTTTGTCTCCAACAACCGGAGACAAAGAGGATAAATGTGAAATTGCTTCTAGAAGTGCACATTACATTGTCAAACTGCCAACAACAGCGTATGAGACTTGGAGATGGTCACATTTCACGCATCAAGCATGGTTACAAGCTAGTGTTGCAGTTGTCTATGTGTTCATTCATTCACAACCCAGCTGAAATGTTCCAAAGCCAAGACGGCTAACACGACCCCAGGACCAAGTGAAAGGAAGGGAGTCCAGATGGGAGAGGGACTGTCTACACTGCACCCTCTGCGTAGCCACTTCCTGTTCCTGTTGAGACAACAGGTGTTTGGTGAGCCGTGAGTGACGTCAGGTTCTGCTGTGTGTGGCTCGGCCCTCCAGCCAGCACTCCCTGAGGTTACTCCAGTTTAAAGTTTCTCGTCTCCTTCCACCTGGAACGCTGTTTTACCCATCAGCCTCGGTCCCTGAGGAGTCGTAAAACATGAGGTTTTAAAGTTAGGAAAATCCTCCCTCCTTCCAGTCTCGTCCTTAAAGAGTTGAGGAAAGACTATCGTGAGCGAACTTGTGTCATAGACATGTTTCAGCTGCTGTTTGAGGGTGATATTTGTGTGACTTTCATTCATTTCAGCACATGTGCACATTTAGTCATTTATCAGATGCTCTTATCCAGAGCGACTTACAGTAAGTACAGGGACATTCCCCCCGAGGCAAGTAGGGTGAAGTGCCTTGCCCAAGGACACAAAGTAATTTTGCACAGCCAGGAATCGAACCGGTAACCTTCAGATTACTAGCCCGACTCCCTAACCGCTCAACCACCTGACTCCCGCACATGCAGGACATGCATGATGGTGCTGTACCCAGGCACACTTCCCATGGTCTCATGCACACAAACGCTACGCGTGGATGGGCTGCTTTTGTTTTGCCTTCCTCCATCCCCATCTCCTCCATGGTGTTTGTATTTGTCATGTCCTGCTGGGGAGTTCTTCAGACTTCCTGTATTGAGGACAGTACATACACCCCCCCCCCTCCCCCCCCCACACTCAGCAGAACCACATGGATCTGTCTGCCAAAAACAACTCATGGTTTAAATGTGAGTATCCTGACTGAAATAAACTTGCCTTAATGAGACTTATCCTCCACCAAACAGGCATCACTATATCAATATCCTAATCATTTTCCCCCTTGCTGGACTCTTACCTAATAACGTAAACACACTAAGAGATAAATGTTTGCGGGAATCCTCTTGCAGGCCTCGATGTGTGCGGACAGCATACATACATTTACATTACATTTAGCAGACGCTCTTATCCAGAGCGATTTACAGTAAGTACAGGGACATTCCCCTGAGGTAAGTAGGGTGAAGTGCCTTGCCCAAGGACACAACATAATTGGCCTGTCGGTAATCAAACCATCAACCTTCTGATTACTAGCCCGACTCCCGAACCGCTCAGCCATCTGACCCATAGAGGGACAAACTGTGTTCGTTGAGTGTTACTCTCAGCTCGGACTGATGTTCACTTGCCAGGCGTTATCAGTTTTGGCACTTCACGAAGGACAAATTTAACTTATTGAAATACAAACCATGGGAGACATATCTGGGAACTGAAGTATTATAAAATTCCCTAACTGCTTTCTGGGAAATAAGTTTAGGAATCTCTTTGTGAATACTAACCTCTGGCCAGGCCTGCTCAGAATCTGTGTGTGCTGAGTCCAAGGCCTCGCCAACCTTTTCCTTCATGAAGATAAGTTCACAACACGGCTCTTTCAGGGGCTGTTCTAAGTGATCAAAATCAGCTGTGACGTGTTGTATGGAGAAATACACGGATGACTCTAATGACCCCACAGGAATTATTAATAATGAGTTATAACGGTCCCGGATGTGCTTATCAGATCAGTATTACATAAATTCATAGTTTGATTGTACGTATATTATGACCACATCTGGCTATTCAAATGTCAAGAAATCATTTGGCAATGTCGTTACTGCTGCTAAAGCCTGTTTTTTTCCATACACTCCTTTTGACAGGACAACCTGCTGAGCAGAATCTTTACAGCCTGTTATGTTACTATGTTGTAAAAAAAA
The DNA here is from genome assembly GCF_038355195.1 of Osmerus mordax. Lineage (NCBI taxonomy): Eukaryota > Metazoa > Chordata > Actinopteri > Osmeriformes > Osmeridae > Osmerus > Osmerus mordax. Next base: position 2,053,899 of record NC_090058.1, on the reverse strand, counting down.
AGAAAAAGAAAACGCATACAGTAAGGTTTCAGAGCCAAGGGCTTTCCTGTGGTTTTGAGAAGACGGCTTCTACTGTAGAGCTCCGCTGGCTTCTGCAGTGGGAAACTTGCTTTAAATTCGTGTTTTACTCCCTTTGTACTCTATTAATTCTCGTTCTGGCGTTGCTAACGACAGGTATAGCTTGCTTTCTCTGCTGCTGGTTATCAAATTGAACATAATATGTTATTAAAGATGAACAAAAAACTATTTTTGAGGTTGGAATGTAGGATTTACGCGGCACCGATGATTTCTGTTCCAAATACTTTTTTTGAGAATCACGAATGATAGACTTATTTTTTTAAACTTTCGTTTATGTCCGTCGTCGCGTCCCTTGAAGTTCCCTTTTTGGGTCTTATATAGACTTCTCTTAAACGACAAGCACTTGACAATCTATTTCGAGGCACTCTGTGTGACCGTCTGTCATCACGGCGACTTTGGTGGCAGGGCAAAGCTTGTCTTTCAACACAACCTCTTTCTGAACACCGTCTCTCGTCTGAACGGAGAAGAGCGTTCAGGGTCTCTGGCTGTCACTGACCCAGTAAGCCTCTTCTCTCCAGATGTCTCTCAGTCACCGGCACACACACGCAGGGCCGCGTTTGTGCAATGGGCAGGAGGGGCTGCTGCCCCGGGCCCTGGCCACTAGGGGGCCCCGGCAAGGGAGATAAAATAATAAAATAATAATAATACATATTTTTGATGCATTTACCCACCCGTAGTGAAGTCCACGTTCTCTTAGCGTCACGTGTCGTTGCCGGTATCAAAGCATGCAAGACAACAATGGCTTCGCATGAAGGTCTCCTCTCCCTCCCTGGGCAAGGAGTAGGGAGTCAGATGGCTGAGTGGTTAGGGAATCGGGCTAGTAATCAGAAGGTTGCTACTTCGATTCCCGGCTATGCCAACCAAATGAGGTTGTGTCCTGGGCAAGGCACTTCACCCTACTTGCCTCAGGGGAATGTCCCTGTACTTACTGTAAGTCGCTCTAGATAAGAGCGTCTGCTAAATAAATAAATGTAAGTTTAGACAACCCTAACTTTTTCCTAGACACACGTGCAGGTGCATGCTTTAGCACCGATAAGGATCTCAGACTCCAGATCTGCAGACATGAAAGCAGGTGCTTGTTTTCTTTGTTGTATTCATGTCTTTGTGTTAGTAAGCATTGGCTCTGCCCAGCTGTCCTAGTTAACCGGAAATTGATATCAACTAAGTTACCTGTAATTGCTACAGTACAAGAATGATAAAGGAAATAACCTCTAATCGCTTGTACAGATGGACACCCAGAATATTTACTTCCAGAGAAAAAACTAAAAGCCAAAATTGCATAACATCATCTTGTCTTCCTCGTTCCAGACCCTGGGAATGTCCATGCTCTTGTTTCTACGTTAGTTCCCAATCCTCAAGAGACGGTCTCTTGGCCAGCATGTATCATTTTCGATACCATCTGCCCTGGACAGAACAATGAGTGTAGTATGCCAGTTAGTATCTCTCTGAATCGGGGCAATTACTGTGGACGATGCTCGCTTCCCTTCCTCTGCTCCCTATTTCATCTAATCTCCACTAAAGACAGACGGATGCCAAATGCATCAATTTAAACATTTACTCTTTTCCAGAACTGCTAAATTGCATCATGGTGCTAGTCCTTTTATTTATTTCATGGTTGTATGTCTGATAATCCCAATCCTCACTTTAGTAGTCACTGCATGAAAGGGAGCCATGAGAAGTCTATCTGCAGCAGCTATGTGGAAAGCAGCCAGGCTGGACAGTATATTTGATGTAACTTCCCATGCTACACTTTCTGATGCGTCCCAGCTGTGATACATCTGCAGATGTGAGCTTCCTGCTTCCAGTAAAAAAGGTCTGCTGATGTGTGCGTGTATTTCCCATGATCGCGTGCTTAGCAGGATCCTGTTCCTGCCATGTTCAGGGGTCCCTCTCCCCCCTCTCCTCTCCCCTTCCCACAGTGCTGCCTGTGGCCCTGCTATCTGATCCCTTATCTTCCTTCTGAACCAAGCACGGTTTACTATGCTGATCCTGTAACACAACATTCAGTGCCATTGGGCACCAGGCCTAATGGTTACGAGATATCACCCCCCTCCGCACCACTAAGTCAGTATAGACAGAGGGAGAGCACCACACAAACAGCAGTGTGCAGACTCCCCCAGTTAAGAAGGCATTTCCTCCTGTGCCTTCTTCCACTGTGATAAGGCGATCCCAGGGGGGTCCGGGAGTCATGAGGTGGGGGGGGGAAAGAAACACCAATTTCATTGGTGAGTCCCTTGGAATCTGCGAGCAGTTGCACTTGCCAGAACCTGTTTGTCATGCTTATCTATTAGATGGCTGTCGATGGGAGTCGTAGGACAGCACGTCTACTGGGACAGGGACCCCCCCCCCCAGCCATCGCACTGCCATTGGGTTATCTCTGTAGTAGAAGTGGACGCAGTCACGACAGACCGACCGGTTCCTGTGCCATACTGTGGGAACCCAGCCCTCTGTCACACACACACACACATTCACATACAGGACACACACACACATTAACATACTGGACACACGCACACATTAACATACAGGATACACACACGCACACACACACACAAACCAGAGTGAGTGGCAATGGAAGGGATAGACACGACTGCTTCTGTTAATGTACCATCAAAGGGGACAGGTGTGGGTCCCCAGCCCCCCGGCACATTAACCCAACACCCCTTAGCTGGTCCTCCTGGTGGTGAATTCTAAATAAAGGTCTGCTTCGTTGTCTATTTAATCCCATCCCACATGTGTGGGTCAGCATGTTATGACCACACTGTCACAGTTTCTCATGCATCACCCATTCATCCTCGCTGTGATTGATCTCTCTATCTGGGTCTGGTGCTGTAAGCTTGGGTTCCCTTACAGACAGCTGTGACGGAGAGAGGTTTGCTTGCCCCTGGAGGTACGACCGCAGCAGAACAGTGGTCGCAATGGTCTTGTACCAAAATATGTCACAATGATGAATGAGTCCTGAGATAAGTGTTTTCCTTGCGATACAGGATCAAACAGGTACAGTAAGATCAGATGTTTCTACTTCATTGTGGCAGGATAAAACCCACTTAGCTGTTGTCTGGTGATTTTACAGATTTCAGTCAACTGTGAAAACAATAAAACGTAGGCTATTCCAGTTTAGTTGACTTTTAGATATGAGAATAAACAATGAATCCAGTGTTCATTGTAGCATTTCCTGATACTGTTGGCAGAACACGCTTTGTAGTTACAGTATCTAAAATCTACAACTGCACATTTAAAAATCTTAAAACTAGCTCAAGTTACGACAACAGACGCACTTGCTGTGTCACAAACCTGATCGGTTCCCATCTCAACCAAAGGTCTCCATGGTAGCCTAACAATTTTTGTGGCACAGCTAAACTGTTAATACAGGTAGCAGACCAGTTACAAGACCAGCCCAGAAAGGAAGGCCGGTGTTGGCCAAAAAATTAACTTGACCGGAAGTCGCTACATTGGCTCTCTGAAAAGTTGCTAAAATCCTATTTGAGAACGTCTTAAGACAACCTTTAGATCTGTTGTAGATCTAATATCCTACTTAATTGGGTACGATAGAACGCTAGGCAAACGTGACGTCATTCACGTGTCATTCAAATTTTTTTAAATGTGCAGTTGTAGATTTTAGATAGTGTTCTGCCAACAAAATCAAGAAATGCAACGATGAACAATGGATTCACTGTTTATTCTCCTATCTAAAAGTAAACTAAATTGGAATATGTTGTATTTTTTCATAGTTCAATGAAATTACTAAAATCACCAGGCTTTAGTGTTCCTACACAAAGTTCTCTTATTCAACAGCCATATTCTAAAGTAAGTTTTAAAGTAAAAAATAAAAATAAATAAGTAGCTCAACTTGTCTGTCGTGTTTCATACAATCCCATGTAGCCTCAACTAAGCCTCTTTCCTGTTAAAAGGACCATGCTCCATACATGCGGGTCAAGCCTTTGATGAGGCCTCCAATGTGAAGTGTCTTCCAGACCCCTATTTAATTTCCTCCACTGCTCTATAGCTGACTGGGCCATTTAGACCACGCACTCTGCTGACATGAAAGCTCTTGAGCACTTCCTGAGCTAGGCTTACCAGTGCCAGGGCCTTCAAGCCCTCATTCTACTCTGGTACAAGCTCAGACTGGAAGGATGGAGGAGGAGAGGGAGGAGGAGAGGGAGGGAGGGAGGAGGGGAGGAGAGAGAGAGGAAGGAGAAAGGGAGGGAGGAGAGAGAGAGGGAGGAAGGGGGAGGGAGGGAGGAGAGAGAGAGAGGGAGGAGAAAGGGAGGGAGGAGAGAGGGAGAGAGGTGGGGAAGGGGGAGGGAGGGAGGAGAAAGAGAGGGAGGGATGGAAGAGGGGAGGAGAAAAGGAGGGAGAGGGGCGGAAAGGAGGGAGAAGGGGAGGTATTTGGGCATCTTGCTAGACAATCAAAACACCACCAGGCTCTACTTAATCCTGGCCATTCAACTCTGCCTAAACACAGAGAGGTTCAATGTAAACACAGACTTATTAACACTCCTGGGCTGGGCTGGCAAAATCCTCACTAACCCTCAACCATGACTCTGCTTTAGTCTGGCTTTCAGAGGTGAGATGGCCCATGGCTCTGACACAGCTCAGCTTGAACATGTACACAGCCTACTTGAGTATATTTGGCCTTACAGCCTAATTTCGCAGTTTTAGGAGTAGAGAAATTTAGGATGGGCTGAAAACATGATATAAACATGGTATTCAAGTGGGGAAAACCCCCTTGAACTGTCTGGGCGCTCGTGGACTCACATGACCGACAGCGGGCACTGAGCCAGTTCAGTTTTGTATTTTAGAAGGATTCAACAGGGATCGTTAATAAGGTGCACCTGCTCTGTCGCAGACATGGCTGAGAGGTGAACTCCTGTTTTCCCCGGAGCTGTGTGAGGATGCAGATGTGGAGCAGATGTTTCATCTGAGCAAAGTGCTGCCCTAGAATCCCCTCTCACCCCTGCCCCGAAACTCTCCTGCCTCTTATGAAACTTTGTTATCACAACGACACAGAATACATAAATCATATGGATTTGTGGTTCCAATTGTTTATTCTCAGGCTGTAACTCTATACATAAATTGCCCAAAGGATCGCATGTCAACGGTAATCGTGATTTTCCAAGGGAACCTCCTGATAAAGCCTGATCGCTGAGACATGAAGCAGCATCGCTCACAGGCCTCACACATCCCATCCTCTCTGTCTTCCCTCCGTGTCTCCTGCGATGAAGCCCCTGCTGCGGTCCGCAGGGAGACGCCGCTTCCCCCTTCAGCTGTTTACTAACTCTGGGAGGACGACGCCTCAGAAGCCTGGCTGTTTACGCAGCCAGAGAGGACACGGACGTCAGCGCTGAGTCACACGGGGGCTCGAGCCAAGGGGCTGGGCGCAGAGGGAGCCTGGGGAAGGCCGGGGGAGGCTGGGGGAGGCCGGGGGAGGCCAGGGGCCTTGACCCAGGAGGGATGCAGGTGCAGATGGGGAGCCACGGGCTCTGAAGGTGGGTGGCGACAGCACAGGCCCCTGGGGTAGGGCTTTGGGGAGGTTGGAGTCTGGGGCAGCAGTGTTCCAGCCACTACCCCTCTGATCTCCATACATCCATATCCTGCCAGGGGTCAGAGTTCACATGCTGGATCAACACTGGAGACAGAATAATAAAGGGGGGGGGGGGGGCGTTCTAGAGACCTTGCCTACCTAGAGGCAACCAGAGTTTACTCATCTGAAGTGGGAATCTGCGAAACACAAGGTTTAATAGAACTGCCTTGTTTGCGTTTTTCCATGAGAAAGTTCTGGAGTTCTTGGCAGGGGTCCACAGGCTCACAGCTACCTAACGGCCGTGGCCGTGCCTCCCACAGAACGTCCTCTCCGTCATGTGGCTGTGCCTGGGGACAACCACCCTTCCCAGGGTGCTCATGTTCCTCCCATGTCCGTCCTGGGGCTCGGGGGAGTGGAGGAAGAGGGAGTGAAGGAGAAGGGAGAAAGTGAGAGAGTAGATGTAGGAGAAGGGGAAAATAGAGCGGGAGGAGAAAGGTGGAGATTGGAAGACAGATGGGCATGCGAGAGAGAGAGAGAGAGAGACAGAGGGAGCCAGAGACAGAGAGACAGAGAGAGAGAGAGAGTGGGAGACAGAGAGACAGAGGGAGAGACAGGCAGACAGAGAGAGGGAAAGAGAGACACAGACGGGATCCAGAGACAGGCAGACAGAGAGAGAGGGAGAGAGAGAGACATCTGCTTCTCATCTTGATGGGAAAGTTCCCCTGATCCCTGAGATTAGACTGGAGTCCCTCTCTCGGACCAGCCAGGCTCCGTGGAGGCTTGTGGTGCGCTAGCAGGCTCCCTCCGGGCCCTGTTGGCCCTGGGTCATGTTGGCCCCTAGCATCCTCAGTCAGCCTTACCCCTGCCTTGTCCCCAGTGACACACTCCCCAGGGCTGGAACTGTGAAGCCCAACCTCTCTGTCAGACAGAAGGGACACTGACAGCCCCATCCAGGAACAAGGATGATTGTTTGCAATTGGAGGACTGTCGTTAAGATTGTTTCACAAATTGAATGATCTGTGTTCATGTGTGTTGTTTACGTCACGGTGCATGTTGGAATCCGTCAGTAGTGATGTAAGAGCTACATCAAATGTTCTCAGTTATCATCCTGTAGCCTGAAACATCCTGTAGCCTGAAACATCCTGTAGTCTAAAACATCCTGTAGTCTGAAACATCCTGTAGTCTGAAACATCCTGTAGTCTAAAACATCCTGTAGTCTGAAACATCCTGTAGTCAGAAACATCCTGTAGTCAGAAACATCCTGTAGTCTAAAACATCCTGTAGTCTAAAACATCCTGTAGTCAGAAACATCCTGTAGTCTGAAACATCCTGTAGTCAGAAACATCCTGTAGTCTGAAACATCCTGTAGTCAGAAACATCCTGTAGTCTGAAACATCCTGTAGTCAGAAACATCCTGTAATCGGAAACATCCAGCTCATGCGCTTTCAGAGTTCTGCTGCATTCCCTCTGCATTGTGAATCAGGACGATGTTATTTGATATACATGATTTTATATATGACATAACTCAGTGTAGGTACTGTGCAGAATTCAGGTCACTACATTGATCACTAAGCGGCGTTACCATCGGTAACGTGTTGACTCGGCCTCTGCCCTCTCCTGCTTCCAGGACGCCCAGGGGTGTAACTCTGTTTATTTTCCTCCTGATTAGTGCTGCTTGTTTTCACTTTCTCACACACTCTTCATGTAAGAGTCAGAGCAGAGCCTGCAGTCTGTGTCTGTTCAATACTGTCCACTCTTTCCCTGTGGTCCCCCTGCACACCAGCCCCCAGCCCTCTCCAACACCAGGACTAGCCCCATAGCCCTCTCTATCACCAGGACTAGACTCCCAGCCCTCTCCAACACCAGGACTAGCCCCACAGCCCTCTCTAGCACCATGACTAGACTCCCAGCCCTCTCCAACACCAGGACTAGACTCCCAGCCGTCTCTAGCACCAGGACTAGACTCCCAGCCCTCTCCAACACCAGGACTAGACTCCCAGCCCTCTCTAGCACCAGGACTAGACTCCCAGCCCTCTCTAGCACCAGGACTAGTCCCACAGCCCTCTCCAACACCAGGACTAGACTCACAGCCCTCTCCAACACCAGGACTAGCCCCATAGCCCTCTCTATCACCAGGACTAGACTCCCAGCCCTCTCCAACACCAGGACTAGCCCCAAAGCCCTCTCCAACACCAGGACTAGACTCCCAGCCCTCTCCAACACCATGACTAGCCCCACAGCCCTCTCTAGCACCAGGACTAGACTCCCAGCCCTCTCCAACACCAGGACTAGACTCCCAGCCGTCTCTAGCACCAGGACTAGACTCCCAGCCCTCTCCAACACCAGGACTAGACTCCCAGCCGTCTCCAACACCAGGACTAGACTCCCAGCCCTCTCTAGCACCAGGACTAGACTCCCAGCCCTCTCTAGCACCAGGACTAGTCCCACAGCCCTCTCCAACACCAGGACTAACCCCATAGCCCTCTCTAGCACCAGGACTAGCCCCATAGCCTTCTCTAGCACCAGAATTAGCCCCCTTCCACACACACTCACAGACGAAGTGTTGCCCTGTCACTCTCACGGTGTCAAACACAGCTTCTGCTTTGCATCACCTGCAGACCGCTGTTAACACTCAAACCAGATATTCTATTTGCTCTAGTAGGTGACTGGAATTCTCTTGGTTAGTTACTTTAATTCTGTACTGGATATGGGGGGGGGGGGGGGGGGGGGGGTATTCTGTTAGAAGCGAAAAGACGGCCTCCCAAATTCTCCCTGCATCAGCTGATACCGCAGGGACCTCACAGTTGGCAACTGGCCCTCTCCATGCCAAGGAAAAGAGACCTAGCTCAATACCACATCCCTCCCCTCTGCTCCGTGGATTACCCAAAGCTCTGCAAATGTAATAAGGGAATTTAGAGTTTTATGCTGCAATTCAATACGCTAGCTCCAGAGGATTGGAAGTGGATCTTTATGAGACAGATCAGCCTCTGTTTGGAGTCCTCAAGCCGGCTAATCACTTTAATCCAATAACTTAATCTGTATCAATATGACTAGATTTTCTGACAATAACCTGTCATATGGTTTGTTGTGATTGTTAATGTTTGCAGAACGAAAAAGTTAGCAGAGGGAGAGAGAGAGAGGAGAGAGGGGACTGAGAGGAGAGAGGTACATAGAGAGGGAGAGAGACAGAGACAGAGACAGAGAGAGAGAGAGAGAGAGAGAGAAGAGAGAGAGAGAGAGAGAGAGAGAGAGAGAGAGAGAGAGAGAGAGAGAGAGAGAGAGAGAGAGAGAGAGAGAGAGAGAGAGAGAGAGAGAGAGAGAGAGAGAGAGAGAGAGAGAGAGAGAGAGAGAGAGAGAGAGAGAGAGAGAGAGAGAGAGAGAGAGAGAGAGCTGGTGAGAACTCCAGGGCAGACCCCTGTCTTTCTCACAACCCCTGCCTCGCCATCCTGGAGCTAGCTTGTTTATATGTTTATTGTCTTTTAGCGTAATGGAAAATCAAACATTGGAGAACGTCACCGAAAAATTGTCCTTACAAATATAAAGCCATGCTGACTTTGTCAGAGAATCAAGAAACTAGTTCAGAAATCTAGACTTAGTAGACCGTCCCGAAAAGGTCTGTTGTTCAACTGAACAATCTCATCTGAGTCAATACTGTGCATGTGCATCCCATTGCTGTGGTGTCACCGTGGTGTCACCGTCCTGCTGTGTCATCCACCCCGGTGGTCCAATAGCTGTCCCCTCCAGGCAAACTTCCATCTGGGATTGGTTGTCTCTGCTCTCTCCCTGGCAGCAATGCTCCTTGAGCACTCACGCCCGGAGAGAGGAAAACAAACTGACATTGTCAGGAGTAATGAAAACCACCATCCGGCAAGTGCACAGGAGCCCCAAGAGTGGTCAGCTGGAGTTTTTTTTTCTCTTTCAGATAAAGTGAAACGAGGCCTGATAATAGATGGCACTGCAGCCAAATTCCCATCGGCCAGTTGTATCGTTTATTATTTTAAGTTATTAGCTTCCCCCGGCTTTCTGCCCTGTCCTCCTCCCCTCGCCTCCTCCACTCTTTTGCTTGTTCTACAAGCTTATAGCTATTTGAGTGAATGTACTTCTCTACACATAAATAAATCCTCAGGCACAATTTAACTTGGCTTCAGTTCCTGTAAACACTCGTTTGTGAATAAACTTCACCTCGCACTTGCTCGGGCTATGGCCTACTTCTGCTGCCCCTCCCAGAACTAGCACTCCTAACCTCCGCAGGAACCCAGAGCGTGTTAATGGAGTCATCAGAAACATTCATCATTATGTGAGGTCAGAGGTCAGGTCAAACGCTGTCATCGCCACACTGTATGTGCTCAGTGTGAACCCAGCCGACCTTGTAATGTAAACCACACCTACCGAAATTGAAATCAAATCAGTTCATTTTTGAAATATGCAGAAGATAGGATTAAACCCTTACCTCTTTAATAGTGCAGTATAAGTTAATGAAAAACACACTATGTACACAGTAAAGTAGTAAAACAGGTGATGTGTTGCGAGTCAGAGCAAACTGTCTTTGAGGCAGTCCTCTCTCTGAGAGTGAACATGATTAGTTCAACATCATTAAAGGTATTATAAGGTATAACGGTATTAAAACATGCATAGCTCTCCACATTTCTGTTCAGGTGTGTCGGTACAGAAGTTTCGGGCCAGATTGCCCAGTTTATTTGTCCTGTCTGAGTTTGTGTGTTTTAGATGAACTGAACAGTTTTCCATCCTTGCTGTACAGTGTTCTTAGTAGATTAAACTGTGAAAGTAATATCCTTTACAAAACATACTGTGTCATATTAGCATCGGATGGTTAGTGATGATTTACTTTCGGTACATTTGTTTTATGGATCTCTGTGTGTGTGTGTGTGTGTGTGTGTGTGTGTGTGTGTGTGTGTGCGTGTGTGTGTGTGTACACAGGCGCGTGTGTGTTTGGTGTGGAAACCTTTCAAAACTCTTACATTGAACCCCTGAGGGAGGATAAACTAATCTGAGGTTCAAAAAACGAACTTTCTGCCCCTGTAACAATAAACCATGGAGAAGTTTAGAGGGTCTGTGTTCTCCTCAGCCTGACTGTGTTCTCCTCAGCCTGACTGTGTTCTCCTCAGCCTGACTGTGTTCTCCTCAGCCTGACTGTGTTCTCCTCAGCCTGACTGTGTTCTCCTCAGCCTGACTGTGTTCTCCTCAGCCTGACTGTGTTCTCCTCAGCCTGACTGTTCTCCTCAGCCTGACTGTGTTCTCCTCAGCCTGACTGTGTTCTCCTCAGCCTGACTGTGTTCTCCTCAGCCTGACTGTCCTCTGACAGACTCCATGTTTGGTTAGGTCCCTGACACTTTTAGAAATACATATCTCGCCGTCAATCACTCCAGTGTAATCTGCTCTATCAAAATGTTTCCTCCATTAGTCTCCTGTTGTCTCTAACTCCTTAATCTCTTCTGATAACATGGATGTGTACCACAGTACAGTACTAAACGTTGAAATGGATAGGGAGAGTCATTTAAAGAGGATTTTAAAAGAGTACCCAATACACCTGCTGCTGTATGGCAAGCTGGTCACATTGCAAACAACCTAGGAGGTGATTAAGAAAGCCATTGTAACATGAGACGAGATGTTGCAAGCGTCTTAATGATCTTTTCAATGGCACAAGTGAAATGACCCTAGCCAACGTATATGTGTTCCTGACCATGTGGGACCTCTTAATGGAGTTTAAAACATCATCATGATCATGAGTTATAGCCTGCCCTGTCACTGTGGGATTGCTTCCTCAAGTTTACACCACACACACCCATACACACACCCACACCCCCCCACACACACACACACACACACACACCCACTGCCTCCTCATTTATAAACCTAACAGCTTTAACAACTGGCATTCACATGAGCCATGATAACTCACTCTTAATGTTGTGTTTCCTCCTCCTGACCCAGGCCTCCTGCCCCAGGCCTCCTGACCCAGGCCTCCTGCCCCAGGACTCCTGCCCCAGGACTCCTGCCCCAGGCCTCCTGCCCCAGGCCTCCTGCCCCAGGACTCCTGCCCCAGGCCTCCTGCCCCAGGCCTCCTGCCCCAGGCCTCCTGACCCAGGCCTCCTGCCCCAGGACTCCTGCCCCAGGCCTCCTGCCCCAGGCCTCCTGCCCCAGGCCTCCTGCCCCAGGACTCCTGCCCCAAGCCTCCTGACCCAGGCCTCCTGCCCCAAGCCTCCTGCCCCAGGCCTCCTGCCCCAGGCCTCCTGCCCCAGGCCTCCTGCCCCAGGACTCCTGCCCCAGGCCTCCTGCATCCTCCAGCCAGGGTGATGGAACTCCTCTCTCACAACAACAGCCGCCTTGGGAAACACGATCCTCTTTGCCGTGCGAAATCTGTTACGATCTGAGACAGACAATGATCGTTTGACGCAATCAACGGCCGCAATGACGGAATCAACGGTTATTGGAACACCTGTTCCTGGAGAGATACCTGCCTGTAGGTGTTCACTCCATCCCTCATCGAGAACACCTGATTCTAATAACTAGTTGGTTGGTCAGGTAACTAGTGTTGAATCAGGTCAAATAAGTGTTGTTGGAGCAAAAACCTAAAGGCAGGTAGCTCTCCAGGAACAGGGTTGGAGACCTCTGTTCCTGAAGAGTTGGCCTCTTTCTAGCTGCACTGCCAGAGTTCAGGGCTTCATGAACACTTCTGTCACTGTGTCACGTAGCAGCGATAGCAGATCAACATGGACATGTAACTGACAGTTCAGTAGAGAACTTTGATCCAGAAGACAGAGAGGAATCGAAACTTCTTACTGGGTATGTTCAGAGCACCGCATGTCTCTCTTTCTAGGCTGCGCTCAACAAATGCTTTTGTCGATGTTGTCCAGGTCACGGCTGCATTGAGTTTTAGTTTCATGCTGGATTCTTCAGCCTGATGCTCAAATCTGTTCAACTGTTTAGATTTCTGGAAAGGAAGTGACATTAATACAGTATGACACCTTCAGACGAATGAAAACATCCTTCTGACGGTCCTGCATGTGTTGTGGTTCCCAGGGACTTCCTGTCGGCCTGAAACAATGACAGGCCGCCGAATGAACGATGCAGGAAAACAGGAAGACACCTGACACCTTGAAGACGTGTTACGGCGTCTTAGTCAGGGGAGACGAGGCTGTGACAAAGTGTGGTCGGGAAGTGCAAACAGGATTTGACGAGGTCGAAATAACCAAGCGTGTCGTGATGTAATGATGATGATCCGAAGCAACAATAAGTGGTATGTTGGTCGTGAATGGAGCACTTCCCCTTCACACTGTATCCATGTTGAGTTTGCCTTGCAGGCTGTGTTGTCTGAGAAAAGAATTCTAGATTGTTCGGGTCAATTAGAGACAGGAAGGGTATTGGCGTTTGGTGGTGTCATATCCTGTTTAGGTGTTAGCCAGGTGGCCAGAGCAGGACAAAACCTTAGTTTCATAAATTATAAACTCACGTCAAAAAAAATCTCTAAATCAGCATTTTCACTCAGAATTCGTCTCTCTCCTCTTCCAAAGGTGTTTTTAAATCATACCATGTGCCAGACGAATGTCATTAATTAAATTACCACAATAGCCACAATCATTAAAGTTAGTAAGCAATCAATGGTTGCTCCCAATCTCCATAAGCACCTCATCTTGGTAGCCCTGATTGTTAATCAAAGCTGGCCGGTGGCAGGAGGGGAGCCTGAGCTGAGGCCCCACCACGGAGGAAACCAGAGCTGGCTCCTCGATGATGAATGGACATCATTAATGTAGTTCATCTGTTTACCTTTTTCTCTGCAATCTTGGAAAATGAGGGGTCAACGGCAAGAAGTAAATGTGCTTACTTTGGCACCCCAGTTCCTGAGCCCCGCCCACTTGGGTCCTCAGAACTTCAATAGCCAGTGAGGATCGTGCTGGGGGCTCGTTTACGAGACGTGACCTCGCGACCCTTTGCCCTCCCTCCCTGCCGCCAGAACGCTCCAGACCTGGTATTAGGGTTTGGTTGGGACGTTTCGCTGTGTCTCATTGGCCGCAATTTCTTGACAAAATAAACGTGAGCTCGCTCCATTCTCCTTGATGAATCTTTTGAAATGATCTATGATGATTTTTCCACGGTTAATGGAATCCCACTTGTTGCTTCATAATTCAAGCGCACCGCAGGGGGAAGCGGTGGGCCAGCTTCCGTTCACGGATCTGTTTTCATGTTTCAAGTGACGGAACGTGTCGCTGACTGAGTGAAAGGGGAAAAATGACACACTCAGTTTGGACACTGCAGGTCTGTCAAACAGCATAGAGGGTTTGTGCAGTAATCCGAATCCGGTTTATTGCCAAGTAAGTTTACAGGTACGAGGAATTTGCTTTGGTAGGTTGGTGCATAAGTGAACATAATATGTAAGATAAAAGCAAGTGCTGTGAGATAAAGCAAGTAATGTAAGTAAAAGGCAATATATAAAATAGAAAAATGGACAACAAGATACAATACAATTCTAACCCTAATGGCTGGCATTAAATCTAAAACAACATCACAGTTCAACATTTCAATGAAGATGTCTTGAATTATTATTTATTTTTAAAATTATTATTGACCCGTTGTGACCTCTCAGTTGTTTTGAGATTAGTAGTCTCAGTCTTAGAGTTCTTCTCGTTCTCGGAATAGTTCCCTAAAAAGGTTCCATCCTGGTCAAACGGCCTATTCGGAGCTGGATCGACACTTCCCCTTTGCCTAAATAGAATGTTTGACATTGGACAAGAGACCACTCGGACAACATTCCCCCTCCACAGTTGTGTTATTATCTAAAGCACAAGAGGACAGGGGGGTTGTTGCAGGTGACGACAGCGACCAGACCCATCTCTCCTGCAACACACTGTCCCTCTCACCAGGTTTGCTTGTCTTGTCAGCATGTATTTAGACTGAAAACATATTGAGTGACCTAATTGGTTCCTATCAGACAGTGCACCTTTAAAAACAGAGATATATCATTGGACAGATGGCTGGAAGGCGGTCCCAGTTCTGAGCCGGGTGTCTGAGTTTGTCGTCTGAACAAACAGACCATGGCTGTGTTGTTGCAGTGGTGGGTATGACTTCTGTTGGCTTTAGCCCCGTATTCTGACATCTTTCTCTTATTTCTCTGCCCCTGATATGCAAAACAACATAAAAAAACAGAACCCACGATCGTAGCTGCAGGTCACATCGGTCTTCTGACTGTCACTTAGGTTATTTGGATGCGTGGCGTGAATCTCGATGAAAATGCTGTCGTTCTAAATGCTTTGTGTAGTTGTGTTGAATGTTTTTTATCATCTTTCCTTTGGCTGAAACCGTGTGTTGATGCAGGGCGCTGGAAGGTGTCCTGCCTGGGGGAGAGGGGAGGTTCGGATAACATGAGATAGGACATATTCAGGTGATATTCAACAGGAGTTACACATGGAGCTGTGGATGTACTGTTTAACTGGAGGACTCCAAACATCAACATTATGTTGCAGTGCTCTGGGTGGTACAGTAATGTACTAATGGTGAAATCTGGTGTTTAGGGAGTGTTCCAATGTAAACCCAATTTAAGTGTGATGATATTCAGAATGTGTTTTAAAGCACAATCGAATAAAGAAACCTTTCAAATGAAATCATGTACCACCCAATATGCAATATTAATTTCAAAGGTTAATAACTTAATAAAGTAACTTAAGTTGGTAATGTAACACCCAATGACCACTGGGTAATTTTAAAGATTTTCTTTCCATTAGATCTGTTTTGCTGAATATCCGGTTAATCCACGTTAATTCTTTAAAACGCCACAAACGCGACAAAGTATGTTTTATTCCAGGGATTCTATGTGGAGGAGTGGTTCATCTGTCACGTCCATTTGCACTGACCCATGGTCCATTCATCCCTGGTGGTGGTAGGGGGGTTGCTGTGTCTCCTCAAAGTGTGGGAGATGTTTACAAACACCGTGATCCTAAGTGTGGTCTGCACCACAGCGGGCGGTGAAGGAGTCATTCAACCCTTCTGGAGGAATTTGAGGAAGGCTCTGAGGAATCCTTGCATTCCTGTGGTACTGCAAACACGGGAGTCCTATACAGAAGATTAACTCTGTGTGTCAACAATCATGGAATCTCCCTCTCTCCATCTTGTTCTCTCCTCAGACCTAACTAAATACAAAAGTCCCCGTCCTCTAAAAAAAGACAAAAAAGAAAATCTCCATGTCTCCTGGACACTCATTCATGGCAAAGGGGTATTATATGTTCCCACTGTTAGGAGAAGCATAAATGTTGACCTTGCTAAACTAGCTCCCACAGTACATCCTGAGTGCTGAACAGGACGAGTTTCTCAGCTAGTGACTGTCAGTCTGTCACTGACAAGCACAAAAAAAAATTCCTGAACATTTTTGTGCCCAGGAGGGGGAACTGAAATTGGTTCAAATTAGAGCATTCAAAGTCCTGCTCTAGGTGGTCCACTGTGTTTTGGGGGTTATCGTTGATAGGTGGATTTATCAACGTCACAAACAGAAGGCTACCTCTCTGCCTTTGTTGTAAACACAATGCAAACATCGGCAAGATGCATAATTCACGATAAGTGTGGATCTTCAGATAAATGTTCGTGAATAAGTCCGGTTGCAGAAAAGAAATAAAAATACATAACGCCAAGTCTGAAGATCGTCTCCGTGGAGGTAGAGTAAACAGTGTTCAGAGGACAGCGATGGAGAGAATCTGAGGGAGGGAAGTTGGAGGGGAGGAGATTAAATGGGCAACATGTTGAGGGGTAGTGAGAGGCAATTAGTGGCTAGTATGTCACTTTACCGAGGAGAGGCACAGAGGAGGACTGGGAGTCGAGTCCAACTTACGAATTGTGACAGCTGCTCACGGTGCACTTTTCGGGAATATTTGACGTGCTACCTTTTCAGAAATATGTATTTTATCAATAGGTTTAGACGCTGTTTCATAGTTTCTGCGTGAAATAGTTTGGATTTATTGTAGTTTGGGGTTAAACGGCAGCCTTTCTGTAACCCTTTGATCAAGCGACCGCTGAGGACATTTTTTAATCAGAACCGTTTTTTTCCTAGATAGGCCTTATGTTGCCCTGAAAGCCGTATTCATTACCAGCTTGCTTCATCAGGTTACACTTGACCAGTGGCATACGTGACGATGCACTCGCCTCACCCTTACTGAAAGAAGAAGAAAGCGAGAGTGACAACGTTGCAATTTCTCGGGAAATCTAAAGTTGACTCGAGTTGGAGGATCATTATCATCATATCTCCCCTGAATCTCTGGACTGGTGGATTTCTGTTGCGTTGCTAAATCACACACCTGGTCGTCTGACAGGCACCGCAAAATGAAACTTTCGTTTGTCATCCAGATTGCGGTGGTGCTTCAACTTCAGTTTTCACCTGCACAGGTAGAACGTCTTAATTATTTCAGTGGGCTTCTCTAGATTAATATGTACAGACGAGTTATATTCAATAACCCTCCTATGACGACCAGGCATATGTGCCAGGCATACACTTTTTATATTTGATTGTTAGATATATTTAAATATTAGCGTAGGCCCTACATTACTTGGTAAATAGTAATTACCACAATCATGTATATTTTAACCTCCATTATTCTTCTGTCTTTCATGTCTATTACGAGCAGTGATATTTTGAAGGGATATTTGTAATAAAAAAAAAAGCAGTGGTTAACATTACCTTTTTGGAATCGGACCCATTCTGAAAACCGTTGAGTCATGATGTGGAACGTGACAAGCGCAATATCGCTGTGCCTCTAGATCTGATCAGACAGGCTTCTCACCCCCCCCCCCCCCCCCTCCTCCTGCATTAGTTGGAATTATGACTAAACCACAGTCGATTTCATAAAACTACCTCTGATCACTCTCTCCAAAGCCCATTTCCATATTGTTAGGCGAGGTCACAGACTAATAATTCAGCAAACTGAGGTGCTTGAGGTGCTTGGCAGTGTGACAGACTAACTTGGCAGAAGGAACTAGTATTTCCCTTCTCCCTACACTTTTCACCTTAACTGCAACAAAAATTATTCTCAACTCTTCAATAGTGATGTTAAGGACAATGATACCAAGGATGATAACGTTCGACTTGATAACTAAAATAATGATGATAACAAGAAGATGGTGTGTGTGATTGAACTTTGATAATGTGTAATAGTAGTAACCAACTCAGCAGTCATATCAGTGTCAGCCAGAACAGATAAGGACAAAGCAGCACTGTGCTCGGTGTCTTGGCAGTGCCCGTCTCAGTCTTAGACCCCCCCCAAAAAACCCAGAAGAGCCGGCCGTTCCTGTGTCCTCAAACTGCAGCGAGTGCTCGTTCACCGGCTTGTGCCATCCGGCAGCAAGACTTGCGAGGGGATGTGCTGCCCGGACGTTGGCAGAGCACCTGCTGTCGAATCAGAGCCAGGGTGCCCATTCAGCCTCTCCTGCTCTCCTGACGTGGGTCAGGGCCGGCCCAACACTGCCGCTGTGTCTGCAGAGAGGAGCTCTCATGTATAATGCAGAGCAGGTCTTCTCCCCCCGGCCTTTTCACCTCCTTTGTCTCAGACATCATTGACTGACTCTGGCCGCTGGGCTGAATGCTGCGGCGGGCCAGCCGGAGGGCTGTGAATGGAGGGATTCAGGATGAACCGAGAGCTGGTCTGAGACTCTGAGGTGAGCCTCGCGTCTCTCCGGGTTTACAGCTCTCTGGTCTCAGAGGAGGAGGCTGCGAAGGTGAACCATCAGATACATTCAGGGTGAGAGAGAGAGGGAAAGAGAGAGACAGAGAGAGACAGAGAGAGACAGAGAGAGACAGAGAGAGACAGAGAGAGACCGAACGAGAGAAAGAAAGAGAGCGAGAGAGTGAAAATGAGGGATGAGAGAGATGGACTGTGAGGGAGTGGGGAAGTCAGAAGGCTGCCACATCTATACTAATCCTCATAATCAGCTCATGGCCTGCTTAGTCAAAACACCAGTGAGAAATTCCTGCGCTCATGACATGTACAGCATCTGGTTGAGCTGCTCTGGGCAGTGTGGAGACTGATGTGAAATGTAACCTGTCTGCGTCCAAGGGTAGAACCCCGGTATGGGACACTTAGGCCTCTCACACACTCCTGTTCTACGTGTGTCCTCCATATTTGTTCAGATCAGTTCCAACAAAGACGGATAGTAAACAAGGTGTTTTTCCTTTCTCAGGACGTCCAAAATGTTCCTCAGACATGAAGTCACATTTTCCCTGAATTTTCACACAGAAGTCAGAGGGACTCCCTTTGTTGTTGTACCTCGGCCCTCACGCTGCTTGATCGCTTCAGCACATGCACGGCATTCCAGAGGAACTCCCTGATTTAGCTTTGAAGATCCCCCTCTAATAAACATACTAGCACCTGAGGGCGAGAGGGTTAAAACTGTCAGTTGAAGAGTTGAGACCGTACAGGCCAAAGACCCCGTAGTTTATATAGACACTGTCATCCTCACTGTCGTCCACTGTCATCCTCATCCTGTGTCGTCCATCAGATGGTCGTTCTTGGAATGGGCCTTGGCTGAATGGATCCCCCCTCTCTGGCCCACAGTAAACCATTCTTCAGCCTGGCTAACCAGAATGGAAAAGCAAACATTTGCCATGTGGTTTTGGGAAGACCATTTATAAACGTCTCTCTCCAGACAAGAGTGTCTCCTCACCCTAAAATACGTTGCTCTAATTGATGATGGTTTCTTGTCAGTGTCATGGAAGCAGTTGTTGACACAGCCTGTTTGTGGTTCTTTGTTTATTGTGTCCAGGATTGAGCTCTGGCTTGTTCCGTCAGGAACGGGCTGAACTGCAGCGGCCGCGTCTCAGGTATTGATTAGGACACCTGTTTACACATGGGCTGGTGGCGGTAATTGTTTAATTGTGCGTGTATACATGGGTGGGCCTGTGTGTGTTTGTGTGTGTATGTTTATGTCTGTCTGTGTGTGTGTGTGTTTGCGTGTGTGTGACTGTGTTTGTGTATGCGTGTCTGAGAATACTGTATGTGTGCATGTGTGTGCCAGCACACCACACGTGATTCCCTGATTTACTAGAAAACGTCCCCTTTCTCCCTGTTATCTTCGCAGAGGGATGGGAAGCACCTGGGTTTCCCTTTCAGAACAATGGTGGCCTGCCACACTGTCTCGTGATCTCTCTGTCCCCAGCCCAGTCACCCCGCAGACCCTCCACATCCAGCCGCCTCGTTCCTCACATTCTGCCAGACCCTCATTTCTGTCCTCGATCATCCGGTTAAGGTTTATTATTAGCCTTTCCTGCCATGGGCACAGAGGTGTTGGTGGCACTGACATGGAGTGTGTGTGTGTGTGTGTGTGTGTGTGTGCGTCAGCACTAACATCCTGTCTTCTCGCAGTCAGAGCTATGCCCATCTCCCTGCTTTGAGGCCCATTCACCACGTCCAATACATGTTAGCCAAACATGTACAGCAAACAGGTAGCCTGGTCTACCAGTCTGCACAGGATTCAGGTTTATTTCTGTCTCCAATCCAAGCATCCAGCTTGTTAACCAGACAGACCAGTGAGTCAGCAAGTCTAGGAACTGAACGATCTGACTCAGTGAAGGCTCTGAGGTAGAGTTGACCACACCATTGTGCATGTAATTACAGTTCTTACTGTACAGAAGATGCCAAGACTCTTTGGCTGGCCTCTACCCCACCAGAAGGTTCTGGCTGGATGTGTCTTCACTTCCTGAGCTCCGCAGGCATTGGAGGGTTCCCCTCTCTTCTCCGTCTCAACGTTTCGAAGGTGACTCTGGTTTTTTTCGCCCCTGTGCGGAGAGACGAGAGAGGACGGCCTGGCCTCCAGTCATGTGACTCCCACGTCATGTGACTCCCACGTCATGTGACTTTCCTTGACATCGACACTGAATAAAAGTGACAGTACCTGAATGTGACAACCACACACCACTGATGTAGAGGACGGGGGGGAGGACAGGGGGGAGGGGGTCCAAACACTTATGTTTGACACCGATTTTTATGGAAGCCGGTAAAGCCAGTCCAACGAACAGAAATCATCTCCAGCCTACACCGAGAAAGACACGTTCTCACCGCGGAAACGTGGCTCGATCTGGTTCCCATGGTGATTCACTCCTCTTAAACCACAGCTCTCTACTCAGAATTCAGAAAGTGGTTAGTACTTTTAAATATGAGATCTAATTGAAGGTCGACCTTTGACCTGCTGCCCCCCCCCCCCACCTCCCCATCCTCCTACTGCCTCTTGCATTGCTGTTCCAGTGACACCCCCCCTTTCCTCCTTTACTCCTCTTTAGTTGTAATTCCCCGGCTCAGGGGAGAGGTGCAATCGCAGTCAGGAAATATGGATTTTTACTTCCTCTTTCCTTCAGGGGGAGGGGGAGGAGGGGTGCTTGGGGCAACCGTCCTCTCTCCTCACTTTAATCTCCCATCTGGCTGTAATTTAGTGTGGTTTACACAGGGAGTACAGCATTTACTGTAATAGGGACCACAATTACCGCCAGTCAGCCTTATCTGAGGACCTGTGTGTGTGTGTGTGCCTGGCTTCACATGTGCGCGTACACCCGCATTATGATGTATATGGCAGAAATAAGCTTGGTCTAAAATGTTGTTTGCGATCTACCTTTTCTATCATTTAATTTGCAGGTTATTCTCAATGAAGATCTTTAATTAAAAACTGTTTTGGCTTCCTGAGCTGTGTTTTCCCAGACAGTAATCCTAATACATCACAAGCCATTAGCAGAGCATAC
Source organism: Osmerus mordax (assembly GCF_038355195.1). Classification (NCBI taxonomy): domain Eukaryota; kingdom Metazoa; phylum Chordata; class Actinopteri; order Osmeriformes; family Osmeridae; genus Osmerus; species Osmerus mordax. The sequence continues at coordinate 2,032,576 of NC_090058.1, read as the reverse complement.
AGAAGGGTGTAAGGTTACTCTTTAAGTGGATGCTTATGTTCCTATAACAGACAGTTAGACAGCTGCTTTCCTCTTCCTGCAGTTTTCCACCAGCCCCAGAGCCTCTGCTTTCTGGATCAACTTAAAAAAGTACAATATTCTGAACATATCATACTTAAATATTGAGACGTTTTGTGTCCAGTGTTGTGTCTGACGTGTGTGTGTGTGTGTGTTGAGGCGCTGTGCTTGCAAGCTGTGACCTGACCACCCCAGTGCTCCAGCTGGACACTGTCAAACCCATTGTGTGCTGCCGTCACTGGAGGGCTGTTCCCCTCTGATGTACACAAACCAGCTCCGCCCTCTCTGGGTGTCGCCCTGGTGACTCGTTACCATGGGAAAAGAAGCCTGCTCATTAATAAGGATCTGGGTGAGATGGAATCTGATTGATCTCGAATGAAACATCATATTGTTCATGAAAGTGTTATCGCAGTGGTCTGTCTGGATCTCCGGGTGCTTCTCTGACATAGTTCCCTGTGATGTTCTCATCTGTTTCCCGGCGGAGGGAGTGGAGGGGTGTGGAGGGTACGGGTGGGTGAGGAGGGTGCGGGGGTGAGGATGGTGTGGAGGGGTGTGGAGGGTGAGGAGGGGTGTGCTCCACTGGACTGTGTCCTGGGCTTGGGGTTTGATGGAGGCCAGTTTCTTCCCAGCCCCCAAAATAACCCCGTTACTCACTGACCTGCAACTCATCCAGGGCTTGTCAACTCAGTCACGTGACTCGTGTCAGGGCCAGTTTGATTGGTGCCTGGATCATTACACATCTGTTGTGCTTTGTTTTTCTCTCTGACTTCTTTCACTCTGAGGGGAAAAACTCACAGAGAGAGAGCTGGAAATCAAAATATGACGCCTTCCATCTTGTGTGATCTTTGTCTTCAACTGTCTCTGTGCTGGATGTTGGTGAGAGATCTCTGTGCTGGATGTTGGAGAGAGATCTCCGAGCTGGAGGTTGGAGAGAGATCTCTGTGCTGGATGTTGGAGAGAGATCTCTGTGCTGGATGTTGGAGAGAGATCTCTGTGCTGGATTTTGGAAAGAGATCTCTGTGCTGGATTTTGGACAGAGATCTCTGGGCTGGTTTTTAGTGCAGCGTCTGTTGGATATCAAACTGACGTTTCCTTTTGAATAGTTCTCCCTTATCTAATGTGCGCTGAAATTGTTTTAAATTGGATGTGAAGTGTGTTTTATACAATATAGCATGCTTCCTTTCTTGTTCCAAAATTGTTCCATGATTCAACTTGAGATGAGACACTGACTAAATACAGTATCCTGGTCTTTTTAAACAACGCTCCGATGCTGATATGCCTTTGATGTGCTTTAACCTTTGAAGTTGTTTGATTCGATCACCTGGGGTCTATAATACGTTTCTCCAGACTATTATTCCAGAATGCCAGAGTCATGCCTGTCTGTTAGCGTTAGCGCTGACGCCTGGGAGACAGGCACTGAGGTGGGTGAGGACGGAGCTTGGGCCTCCCTGATCACCCCACTCACGTCACATCCAACAAATCCTCAAACCACACATTTCTTTGGTCTCCATTTTGTTTTTGTTTTGGCTACTTAACCTTCCTGCCCTGCCTCCCCCAGCTGGAAAGGAGAGGAGCGGAGGTTGAAGATGATGCTCGTCATCTGTGCGTAGGGAGTGGGGAGGTCGCTGTGTAACTCTGGGGACCCCAGGGGCCGGGGGCCAGGAGGCCAGGAGCCAGGGGCCAGGCCAGAATGGAGCGTCTCCCCCTGCTGTGGCCTCCTGGAGGCGGGAGGGAACAGTGCTTCCACCGCTGGGTTTCTGCATTTCCAATCTGACTGAGCGTGGCCTACATGTTGAGTGTAGTCAGTCAGGTACTGGCTGCAGCTGTGTCATGTAGAGGAGCCGGGGATGGATGGCTATATTTCCAGGCGTTCATCGTGTACAGATGTTTTCATTGTGTACAGATGTTTTCTTATTTACTCTTCTCTGGGTCTCCCTATCCCTTCTGTACCGTGGAGGGCTGCTGTCAGTACCCCTCAGCGGAACGGCCTTGAGACACTGATGAGAGGACCCCACAAACCTCAATGAAAAATGCAGGCTAGTCATGGAAGCTAGTTGTAGAGGCCAGGCCTGAAGGCTAGGTGTGGAGGCTTGGAGGCTTGTTGTAGAGGCCAGGCCTGAAGGCTAGGTGTGGAGGCTAGGCTTGGAGGCTAGTTGTGAAGCCAGATGTGGAGGCCAGTGATGAAGACCTGGGGGAGCAGGAACCCTGTTCCACCTTCAGCACGTTAATAAGTCTGAGAGGAGCTCCTCCCCAAGACCTACCTCTCCTCCACCACCTCCCCCAGACCTACCTCTCCTCCACCACCTACCTCTCCTCCACTACCTCCCCCAGACCTACCTCTCCTCCACCACCTCCCTCAGACCTACCTCTCCTCCACCACCTCCCTCAGACCTACCTCTCCTCCACTACCTCCCCCAGACCTACCTCTCCTCCACCACCTCCCTCAGACCTACCTCTCCTCCACCACCTCCCTCAGACCTACCTCTCCTCCACCACCTCCCTCAGACCTACCTCTCCTCCACCACCTCCCTCAGACCTACCTCTCCTCTACCACCTCCCCCAGCTGCCCTGCCATCACTCCTCACAGCCCAGCTCACCTGCCACCTCCCAAGCAGCCTTATCCAACCATGACTCCCTTTAGGAACTGTACACAGATGTCCCTGTGACTCAACAGCCTCCAGATGGCATTTGATGAAGATAAATGTTAACGATTAATGTTGAGGTGCAGTTTTCTGTCCTGACCCGCCCTTTCCAGAGTGGGGCCATGGCCAAGCACCCAACGTTACTGAAAGAGATGCTTATTTCCTTGTTTAGGTTTATTGACTCAGTTGGGATCTCTCTTTCCCATATTTTCCTAAATGAGGTCACGTGTTCAAATATGCATCACAAATGTTTAAAGAAGACGGAGGGCCCTACGTGAGGAATCACACGCAACCTCGCAAATCTGCCAACTTCAGAAGACAGCTTGCTCCCCCGCTCACGGCCACGAGAGGTGCCAAGAAAGCCTGCCTCGTCGCGTCGAGACTCATCCGTGATAAATACACACCAAATCCTCTCCGGCCCACCACACACCAAAAGGCATCTCAGACCGGCGCCAAAAATCCCTTGTGATCTCCTGTGAGAGAGCCTCCCTCTTACCTCATGAAAACTCAAGGAAAAGACTTGAATCATGTTCCAATTAACACTGGAACAGGGATTCCTTCTAGGGTCTGGGCGGTGTGGGGAGTGGATATAAAGAGGTGAATTTATGGTTCACGTAGTGGGATAAGACTGTGGCCTGAATTTCCCCCCTCCAGTCCATGTGTCGGGTTAGCTGGAGAGAACACTGTCCCGGGGTGCCCTTGCAGGGGCGTTTCTGGGGGTGGGGGTCGGGGGCGGGGCAGTGCCCTTGTGACAACAAGCTTGGACCCCCCTGTGGCCCCACTAAATGAAGATTCTGAATAATGATATACCTTGTTAATGCCTGGTGAGGCAGCAGTGCTGTAGATGCTGCAGTTCCAGCCACCACTGAACAACATGTTTAAATAGAGGCCAACCGTGGCCCAGGTTTGTGATAAGGGGCCTGGCAGGCAGGGATGCCCAGGAAAGGCAGGGATTCCTGGAAACAGTGTGGAGAAAGTCCAGGCTGAGATGACGGTGGACTGGAGGGTCTGGGGTCTGTGAGAGAAGAGGGGTTCTGTTCTTTGTCCAAGGGCTGAGCAGAGACCACCACATGCTTCAAGTCCCCTTACAGGCCGGATCAGGCTGCTGCTAACACACACCCACACTGCTCACACACTACTCACACACCCCAGAGGCACGTGTGTGTGTGTGAGCTTCTGCTGACTAAAGAACGGATAGATCATCGTTATTAAAGCAGTACATTCTTCTTAATTCACTTTGTTTGGACAGATTTGGCTGACCGTAGCACTGCCCTGACAGCAGCTGTCCTCATCCTCAAACTAAACGTGGACCATGACAGGAAGGAAGGCATTTCAGGCATGATTTGGGTCAGAAGCAGCCCTCCATTACACCAGACATGCCGTTGCCTTTCTGTCATATAATACTATAATGGTTGGGCAGGTCCCCACTGTCTTTACCAGCTTCACAGGGACCTCGCTAACCGGGGACTTCGCTAACAGGGAATGATATACATAGAGACCTAACTAATGCTGAGTCTACACTACACAAGCCTGATTTTTGCTCGGCGACATGTTTTGTGGAGATCGCCGAGAAAAGCTCGAAATAGTAGGCAAATCAGAGCTCGATATGAAATATCAAATACACGATCGCCGATAGCAAGATATATAGAATGTTAATTACCTGGACCAATCTGCGATCCCAAATCTCCCTCACGCGTGATTTTGCAAAATTATCGCCTCATTTCTTGCTTGATCTCTTGTGAAACGTAATTTTGAGTACAGGAAGGATCGTCGTGGATTCGACAACAGTGAAATGTTTTGTAAATGTTTTGTTCACCCCTGTCGACGGTTCGTCGTGTAAATTGAAAACCCAACGACTTCCATCATGGAAAGACAGACGGCTGTGTAATATAAACGGTACTACGACCCAACGTCATTGAAAGTCGTGTAGTGTGTGTAGGAGGCATAACAGAGGCCTAGCTAACAGTGGAGCTAGCTAACGTAACGGAGCTAGCGTAACAGGGAATCAGGTACACAGATAACTAGCTAACACGGGAGCTAGCTACACACGGAGCTAGCCAACAAGGAGTCAGGCTATCCTAGATGCTGGTGATCCATCACTAAGACATTCAACGCCGGGGTGGATGTCAGACTGCTAGCAGGGAGTTCAGAGGGAGGATAGTCAGACGGAGATTTGTCTTCTCCAGTGCACGTGACGATTCGCCCGAAGTTTCGTGTTGTTCTAGCAGAATGAGAACGCACTCTGTTTATCATGGGGAGATGGGAAAAATCTTGACAGTGGAGGAAACCACCAATGGGAAAATAAATAAAGGCTGAATCTTACACCACAGGAAGCAGGTTCTGAACTTAAACAGTTTGTCATATTGAGAAATGTGATATATAAAAGACTGTGGTTCTGGTTCTTGTCAAAAGGACTTCTCTACAGAAAAAGAAAACGGTTCCTACAACCCTCTCCTTGTGATTCATGTGTTTTACCACACGAGGGCAGTGCTGTGCCACGAACATTTCATTTGTCAGTATTTGAACGTCAAATGATCTGAAATGGTTACAGTGCGATTTTTTTTTTTTTTACATAATTCAAAGTGTTTACAGTTCTTTTCTAAACCCTAATCCTCTGATTTTTTTCCCCAGTGCTCTCACTTAACCAGCACAAACAGCACAAGTGAAGGTAAGAATCATCCTTTGATTTTTCCACTCTGACTTTCCCTGACATGCATGTCTCTTGTGTGAAAACATGACTGTTTTTATTCTGCCATGTTATTGCCTTTATCAATGGGGTGCCTTCCCTTCTTCCTGGGCTGTTGACCCCAGCGAGAGATCAGAAACAGCCTCTAGCGCACTCACTACGTCTGCTTAAGATGATTTATCAGGGTGTTTTCCACACTTGTTGAAAGGCGTCGATGAATACTGGTTGCTTGTTTAATCCATGTAATGGTGAAGGTTGCTTGGGGTGAGTTGGGATAAACAGGGTGTTCCCAGGGTCAGGTTGGGGCATCCCTCAGCAGGGGTGATGAATGATGTACAGTGTACGCACCATGGGTCTTCTCTGGGGGTCTCCTCTCCCCCAGTAGGGGGTTGGGGTTGAGGCAACAGGACCCAGCTAGACAGGGTGCTGAGAGAGGAGCGTGGGGAGGCTGAAGAGCATGCTGATTGGCCAGGAAACCAGTATGACGCCACCCGTTCCCAGCCCACCCTCCTGCCTGCTCTGTAAACAGCTGTTGGGGTGGGGGTGAGGTGACCTCGGGTCAGTCTGGTCCCATTGGTGCCTTCATCAAGCCCCAGCCTCAGTCCCAGCCTGTCTCAACTCCAGCCCCAGCCTGAACCCTAGCCCCAATCCCAGACCAGATCTCAGTCCCAATTCCAGCCCCAGCCCCAGCCTCAACCCTAGCCACAATCCTGGTCCTAATCCCACCCCTAATTCAAGCGCCAGTCCCAGCCATGTTCCTGGTCATGGTCATTACAGCATGTTTTCTGTTCCCACTGTATTTGTTCGAGGACAGTCTGTCCTGTTTCCCCCCACTCGAGATGTTATCAGGACATGTGCACACAATTCTCCTTCAGTTACTCCTTCAGTTAAGTACAGTTCCCAGTAAGAGGGGAAAACGACCAGGCTAATGAGGCAGAGTGTGCGTCCCTCCCACCTGAGGTGTTCCGTGAGAGAATGCTAATCACGTGGCTAGCTAGTTATCTAAGAGTGCATCTCCCACAGATGCCCACTCTCATGCTGTAAATACGCACTGCGATCTGGGACGAACAGGAGAGCAGCTGGAACTGGGCGGGGCACAGTGACGCACCTGCAGCACAGTGAGCCACGACCACCACCACTGCACCCCTCCAACCTGTGATTGACAGCTACCTCGACCTGTCTCCTCTCCCCCAGTGATAATGTTCCAAGAAGTGTGGGGGCGGAGCTTCTGTCGGACCATTGAGAAGCTGGTGGAGGTGGTTCTGGAGTACCCCGGGGAGGTGGAGCATATCTTCAGCCCTTCCTGCGTGCCCCTCGTTCGCTGCGCTGGTTGCTGTGGCGATGAGAACCTAGAGTGTCATCCTACACAGTCTTCCAATGTTACCATGCAGGTAAAGATGAGTGTTGCTGCTGTGACAGCTAGCTGGCAGGTCATCCGCATCAGATATGCATGGCACCGAATGAGGGTCAGCTCTGCTGTTATTAATAACTGTGGCCTGTATCCTCAGCTGTTGAAAATCAAGCCTGCTGAGCAGGGCCAAGAATATGTCGAGATGACATTTGTGGAGCACCAGACATGTGAATGTAGGTAAGAGACAAAAACAGCTGCACGTTTTGTTTTTCGCAACTATCTCTATGTTCTATGTCGTCTTCATCAATTAAAATTTACGTTTTTTTGGGGTGGTCTCCCAAGATTTGATCTCACATATGAATGTTTAATCCTCAGAATCAGGAAAACAATGGGAAAAAGTGAAAGGTGAGCTTGCCTATCAGCTAAATACTCTTCATTTAACTGAAAAAATGTAACATTAAATACGACTGGCCACAGATGATTTAAAATTACAAGAGTGTCACTGATGTCTGTGTTCAGAGAGAGAGAGAGATCTATAATGGAGGTGAAATCTTTCTGCAGGAAAAGACAACGAGGAAGAGGAAGGAAAAGGAAGGAGAGACAGAGAGTGAAGGACTGTGACAGGTGACCAGCATCTTCATGTGTTACAGTCAACTGAGCAGGATTATTAACACCCCTGGTAAAAATGTGGACAAATTGTCATAATTGATTCACCTGGTGGCAATTTAGCTTAATGTCCCACTGAAAAAAATGGTCTAATCTAACCTTTTAACTGAAGTAAATGTAGTCTTGAGAAAAAAAAATTCTGTCACCATGAAAAAATTATTCTCAACAAACCCACACGACTGAGTAATATTTTTTACTAATCTTTGACCAGAACTGCCAACAATTCCGGAGTTGACTGTTCTTAGATTGCGAAATGAAACCTAAACCGTGAACTTTTGTTTCTCTTTATTCCTTGTTTTCCCTAAAGCTGCCAGCCCCCTCGTAGGTAACTGAAGCAGCAGCAGCAGCCCTGCCCTGTCGAACCTGGCCCCCTATTTATTATCCGCCCAGTGCTATCAGCTTCAAGAGCCTTCTGAGTACATCCCCCGTGTGCCCTCACTGCACCCAGAGACTCGCTGCTGGGCGTCACGGTGACAGCTCCCGTGGTTACCGGGGGGGCACCTCCTGACTAAAGCAGCTGCTAGGTAAAACCCACGTGACACATTTGACGCAAGTTAAATTCCTCTTCTAGAGACCTGTGTAATGGCGGACCATAAGGACAAGACGTCATGCGATCCTTCTCAAGTTACAAGTTCAAGTTGTTATGTATTTTGGGCTATTTCTCTTTATTACCGTATTACATGATTATTATTATTATTATTATTGGCTAATGTTGTTTTTCATCACTGTGGTTGATTAAGCGGGTTTCTCCCTTTTGTAATGAATATTTATTTATGCTTTTTTTCTTTCATCAAATCAAAGTACATATTTCTATCTTGTTTTTGACTAAACTCGGAACGGGTTTCCGTTGCTTTATTACAACTTAAGGACCAAAAGAACTTCCTTGACCTCCATTTCGACAGTAGATCAGGGGGCGGTTCCGGGGAGGGGGGCAGGGGGGGGTGGGGCAGTGCCCCTGTGACAACAACCTTGTACCCCCCTTGTGTCCCCCTAAATGTAGAGTCTGAATAATGATAAACATGGTCTTGCCTGTTAATGCCTGCATTGCAGTGAAGAAAACTATACCACAACAGCAATGTTTAATGTAACTGCCCCCCCTAACAGTGCAACTGACCCCACCTTGCCCCCCCCCCCCCCCCCCCCCCATGCGAAGGACAGTACTGAGGTCAGTACGAAACTATATCTCTCTTGTGGTTTAATTTGGCATTGGGACCATCAATGCAGTTTTGACCAGAGAGAACTGTAGTGGAAGGTATATTGTATTTGTGGTGAAACAGTAATGTCAATTAAATGTTTGTGTGACAATGTTTTTAAATATCTGAAAGAAAATAAACTAATTTACAATCAATGCAAACCATTGTGTTGAGAAATGATCTGATATCTGCAGTATTTCTGAGACATGTGTTTTGTTAATTTCTAGAACAGCTAAACCAAAGAATAAAATAATACTGCTACCCATAGCTTTCTAATGCAACTTTTCTTTCTGTTAAATTGCATCTCAATGTCTTTCTTTAAGAAACACTACTTTTCAACCGGATAACAATCCATATCCAGAAGGGAGTCAGGTGGCTGAGCGGTTAAGGAATTGGGCTAGTAATCTGAAGGTTGCCAGTTCGATTCCTGACCGTGCAAAATTACGTTGTGTCCTTGGGCAAGGCACTTCACCCTACTTGCTTCGGGGGAATGTCCCTGTACTTACTGTAAGTCGCTCTGGATAAGAGCGTCTGCTAAATGACAAAATGTAAATATCATCCACTACTAATTAGTTGAAAATGGCTCACTCTGTCCTGCCACTTTGATGGTTGTAGAGGTTTCTCCCATCCCTACTTCTTACTCACAGGGACGTTGTTTATGATTTGTGATTAGTGACCCAGTACCGGGGATCATGGGCCAACCAATGCAGAGATCATGGACTGACTAGAATTCTGTTGAGCATGTGGGAGTTGCTGTTCCAGTGGTTGAGGATTTGTGCTTAACTTGAAGGCCTATTTAGGATTAATATGTTCAGTATCATCAGTTTGACCGTGAACAAAATTGCTCAGAGAAGGAAAAGCATGGACTAACTCAAAACGAATTACAGTGCTGTATGTGATGTTTTAATCAATTATAATACAGAAATGTTAACACTTGTGTGTTTATTGTATATAGATAAAAATAACTGACAAAAAATAAAGAGATATATCATTGTATTAATGGTGTGTGCTTGTGTGTGTTGTGTTTGAGTGACAAAGAGAAAGATAGAATGGGACATTATGTCTGTTCAACATTGTGTCAAGTGTTGTTCACCCTTTAGTGTTGAACATGTTAACATTATTTACTAAAAGACTCCCATTATAATAATCAAGATGAAAGTCACAACTAATCTAACAGATCCTTATCAAGCGTATCACGTTTCCAGATGCGAAATCAAAAGTCATCCAATAGCAAAGCTTTGAGCTAATGACGTTACGGTTTCCTAGCAACCTCTTCTGCCCAAGTCACGCCGTAAAGTAAAAATTGAAGCCGCAGATTACTTTTAAAGCGGAGCAGCAAAGTATTGCTCTGTTTGTCATTGCTTGAGGAGTCTATTCTCTGTTTTAGCACAAGAAGGGAAGTTTTGCGGAAGACTCCTGAGACGTCACCTGTTAATGTAAGTAAACAACAGCATATTTGACTTATGATTTCATCGTCAAAACTGGGCTGTGGTCCCGTGTATGCACCGTGTGTTGTGGCTCAAAACCAAGCTCGAGTTTCAGATGAAAAAATTGCCTGGCAGTGTGTTCACGGAATCAAATTAGACAACCAACTGTCAGCAATTCTCGATGTAGATAGGCTCCTTATATAAAGATAACATTATCCGTTGCTTATGGAATCATACGTTGAGAAATTCGAGAGTTTCTCAGGTTGGTCTCTCAGATACAGTTTCCAGGACTCTTATACAATGTAAAATGCTCAGGCCATTTAATAATACCTTGTAGGATTATTATTTTGAGGCCAGGGATTACTGCCAGAGTAAACATGTCTCAATTTATTAGGTTACTCAGTACAGTGTTACCTCCTCAAATTTCTCCAGCTACCTTTTGGAATGAGTTCTGAAAGTTAAATAACAGTAAGAAGACAAAACTCTCTACCAATAACAGTTCTAGATTGTGGATTGCTTAGCTCCAGGTAGGCCAATGCCCTGAGAGATAATTGAGCTTGTATGTTCCCACGGATGCCAGTTCTGGGTACCTGAGTGCTGTGGACCTGACAGACTCTGAGGACAACGGGAGGATGACCGGGCTAGTTGCCCAGGATCCTCAGAGCGGCTCCAAGGTCGCAGTAATGGAATTATCTCATCCAGGACTGTCCCCTATGCTCTTAATGAACAACATCATCCTAAATCAGGTATCGTACAGCTTTTACATTTACATTACATTTAGTCATTTAGCAGACGCTCTTATCCAGAGCGACTTACAGTAAGTACAGGGACATTCCCCCGAGGCAAGTAGGGTGAAGTGCCTTGCCCAAGGACACAACGTCAGTTGGCATGACCGGGAATCAAACTGGCAACCTTCGGATTACTAGCCCGATTCCCTCACCGCTCAGCCATCTGACTCCTATCTTCCTAGCTTTTCTGTCCTGGTAAATACTTTGGTGTCTTTTGTGTAGGGTTATAATTTCATAAAAGGGTGTAATTCGTGAAAAGACTGTAGGCCGATTCACACTGCTCCAACAATGTCCAACAAGCACCAAACGTTTTACTGTTGGCTGTTGGGTTTGAAAAGGTAACTGTCATTTTCACACTGCCCCAACAAATGCCAACAGGCACATCACTCCAAACCAACACGACCCAACAACTGTTGGCTATTACTGTTTGTTGTTATTTGTTTGGGCAGTGTGACCCTGCCTAAACTGCCACAATCTTTAGCTAAAGAGTGTTTTATGTATTTCAGCCTAGCCCAGTGACTCCATCGCTAAAGCATTCGGGCTACTCCTCACCTCTGGAGATGGTTCCTCAGTCCCAGGTAGTGCTGCTACAGCCCATGGTAAACAACAGCAATAACAGTTCTCCAACCAGTGCCTCTGACAACTACAGACAATCAAGGAACTACCTGCCTATCCTCAAATCCTACCCCAAAATAGCCCCTCACCCAGAGGAGAAATCGTCCAGAAGGCATGGGGCATCTCTGGAGAGGGGCAGGTCAACACCGGAGCATGGAAGGCACCACAGGAGGCATCCCAGTGGCCTGAAGTCACACGGCTCCCCCAGTCTCCTACCTGGACCACCCGCACCCCTCAAATGCGTCTCTACTTTGGAGACTTCAGATGGCCACTCCGAGGCTATCAATGGCCAGGAGCGATATGTGTCTCAGCCGCTAGACAGGCCTCTCTCACTGCACTCTGAAGCCAGCACAGGGTTCTCAGATTCCGCAACTCTGTCAGAGGCCGGTAGTTACAAAGGTGACAGCTGCCAAGATGCCCCCCCTGTGGGTAAAAGCAAACTGACTCGCTTCTGCAGCACCTACAACATCCTCAACAAGTCTGGCCTGCTGGGGATCACACTGCGCACCAAGGAGCTGATCAAGAAGAACCAGCGCACCCAGCGCAAACTGCACCAGCTTCGGGAGCAGACCTCCCTGTTGGTGGAGGCCCTGACTGGTGGAGACCCCCAGGTCTGCTCCAGATTGCTGCTGGCCCTGCAGGAACCTGACTCAGATCTCGAGGACATGCAGGACCAAGGGCAGGAGACACAGGGCGTCCTAACATAGGACACAAGGACAGTGTGACATGCGTACAAGCACACCTGTATTATCAGGCTTGGATTCCAGACCCTTGGCTACATTGATGGTTTGTTAATAGCGTTTATCGCCGCTATTTCAAACTAGTGAGTGCCACTTAGAAAGGGCTATGGCTTCAAAATACATGGGTTAGTGCTTAAAATACAGTTCATACAGGACATAGCACAGATAATTGTCTACAGTCTTTCAACCAAATGACGAGGGTCGTGGTGAGTTGGTGTTTTAATAACAAACCAACTAAGATCGACTGTTTTTGCGTGTTTTGTCAGCACAGGAGTGCTTTCTCGTTCAATTTACTGGATAACAAATAAGAATAATATATAACAAATATTTTTGTTGTTTATTTTGTAGCTTCAGAAAATTGCTAGCATAAACATTTTAGTGTATGTTACATTATATCTCATATAAGGTAGGGGGCTTACAATGGTTGCCAGGAACTGCACATAATGCCCAGTATTATTATGTATTATCAAACCCTTAGCGAGAACAAGTAGCCTATTTAAAATATGTTACTATACTTGCAACTTAGATACAAACGTCTGTTATTTATTGTCATGTTCAGTCTTAAAATGGCCTGTTATGCTATGTAGGAGATATACATTTGTTAACAGTATATGAGCATGTTCTTGAATGCAATCAAGCGGTGTTATTAGCAAGACATTAGCAACTTGGAAATGCTATAAATTGGGCTGGTGATAATTAGTTGCAAACTGCTATCAGCCCTTGTTTTTCTGTGTGAAAGGGAAATGTGTTTGTGTTGAAATTGATGTTATTGTTTATTTGTTCCTAATAGACATACAATATGCTGTTGTTTGCCAGGTCATTTATTGAAGTGCACTTTTTGTACCTTTTTAAATAACAATGATTTTCATTGATATGTATGCTTATTAAAGAAAATAATCAGTTAATGTTAATCTGTAGAATGTTCTTTTCCACACACAATTTCAGTACTTGCTTTAAGACATGAAATACCGTTTTTTTTTTTCTTTAATTATTTTTATTGGATCAACAGAATAGACAAAATAGTTCAATAATTGATTTTGAAATGCTGCAACAAAACATAAATAACATTGAGATAATACAGTTTAATATGTCTATGTAATATTGAAAGTGTTCAGTACCAGTTCTTTAATGACCTGTGTCTACAGGATATCTCACAATCTTTGTATACTTGGTGTAGAAAATGTGCAATCCGATTCCAGCTCAAACTGCTCAATTTTGTTTAAAAGAAATCCCAGTTGACCTGTTCTTTTTCCATCCTGGCAGTCTGTGTCAACAAACCTTTTAAGGAAGTTTCCCTTTCAGCGAAGTATTATACTTTTAACAGCCCGTAGGTGGTAAGTGTATTATTTTTACATCAAAGCAGACATACACCTTCAACAAAACACTTTGGAGAACATTTCCTAGAAACTATGCCAGAATGTTGATAATCGTAGATTTGGATTTTACTCTGTTTACAGTACAAAAAGCAGCGATATTGGACCCAGTACCTGTTTGACGCAACCACAGTACAGCAGGAGAGATAGCCATCATACTCTTGCAGTCCTATATTTAAAAATCCTAGAATGAACTTCACTTAACTATAGAAGCAAATCAGTGACATAATCATGTTTTGAAGGCATTGAATACTTAATATTGACATTTAAACGCCACCGAATTTGTTGGTTTTCTAATTCACCTCTTTAAAATTTTAATATGAATTTATTTCAATGTAAAAACTAAAAATCTGATCCAAAAATTAAACATTCTGAAATTCAGGTTGATCAAATTCGAACAGTACTATTCAGATCCCAAAAATCCGGGACTTCGGGATTTTTTCTCTCTGAATTTCACCATTCGAATTTGAGCACCCTGAATTTTGTTCTATTTTAGAACAGGAAGATTTAAAAGCAGGATGAGTTAAATTACAAACCCTTTTAATTATTCTATGAATGTTTATAAATGGCTATACTTGTTAGGCTGTTCAATATGTTTAAAAGCCTAAAGACCCAATACATAACACTCTGTGCAAGCTTGAACAACCTGAATGACAAACATATTGTTCAAGCAACACAGGTATCACATTATGATAAATAACCATTTGAAGCCCAGAATAAACTAACCTAAATGATTAACTACAGTAATAATAAACTAACCATTAGTATTTTTTTTTAAATAAATGCTTTACATATCCCTACTCTATATACTAGTAATTGTCGACATCAGACGTGTCTCCCTGAAGGGCCTCATGTAGTTTGTTCTGGGCTCTGCTGATTCTACCCTTATTTCATAACCAAACTATCCACAAGCGAGTCCTCACTTCAGGCCCCCTATAGACACACTCAGAGAGAGGGTGAAAAAGAGAGAGAGAGAGAGAGAGAGAAAGTGTTGTAAACCACTGTTGAGGCAGTTAATGTGCAGAGAGTTGAGGTCCCACGGCCAACAGGCATGGGCGCCGCTTAGGGTTTCTGGGCCCCCTGGCTAATTGTACTCCGGGCCTCAAAATCAAAACTATACAGGAAAGAATGGGTTTCTGCCGGGCCCCCTGCCTAACCCAGGGCCCTTAGAATCGTCCGAATCTCCCCCCCCCATCCCCCTCCCGTTACGGCACCCCTGCCAGCAGATCCTCAGTCATGCTTATGCCCAGCCTTGTCGGCCAAGCTAGCCTCCACCGTCTGAACAGGAAGGAAGAGCCCTAGAACCCAGCGAGAGCCGAAAACATCCCCCAGGTTGTCTCTCCAGGATCCGCGACTCTCCACCAGCTGACCATGCTGCATCTGACACCAGGTCTTGCCCCTGGCCACCAGAAGCACCTGCTGGCAGCAGAATCCAGCGCACACCAAGCCGATGCCCAGCCACACGTACAGCATCAGCACCAGGAAGAGCTGTAGACCAGAGATCACCCCTGGTGGGAGAGAGATCGAGATTAGATTGGAAGAAGAAGAAAACGGTAGGGTGATGACATTTGTTTTATGGTTATAAACTGGGTTTTAGATGCTGTGATGCCTTTAGAGTGAGACTCACCCATGAAGAAATAACCTGTGGAGAGAGGTAAAAGGCTCAGGAAAGTCAACGGATTTTCAAACGAGATGGAGTACTCCACTGTTAGGAAGGCCACGCCAAGAACCAAAGAGTACAAACAAGTGCATGAAGTATAGATGCAGAACATGATGAAGTAACGCATGTTCTTATTGCCGATACAGTTTCCCGTGAAAAAACAGTGATGGTCCCGCCGGAAAATTACTTTCTTGCAGAGTTTGCAGAAGTGGCGGCCATTGAGGAGGTAGTGGGCATCTACTCTGTCCGGGCAGTCTGGTGAACACATAGGAATAACGCTCTCGTTTGCACTCTCAGCAGGATACTTTATAGTCATAATGTAGTTACCCAAGGCGTTCAGCATTAAGAATAAGAAAACCGCGGTGTGAAACACAGTTGACGCTTCCAGCGACATTGCAGGAGTTTGGAAAATCGTCGGGATGAACAAACAGAAGTGCAGAATGAAGGTCACTGCAGTGGCCGTAAAGAAGTATGCCGGTGCCAGAGCGTTGAGAAGTTTCAGTTTCAACATCTTGGTAAACATTTCTAAGGAAAGTAAAGATATTCGTCAGTTTAAACGTGACAAAGGATGCGTGGCTTTAATCCAGTACAATTTGACCCTGTGATATTGTGGTCCGCGCGTGGCAATCGCGTGGTGCTGAAAGAACAGCTCCTTGGCAAGAAAGAGTACAGGAAGAATCATGAAAACGATTAATTTAGGGGTTGGTGATTGACCGAACGAAACAAAAAATACATTCCTAAAATTCAAGCCCGGGGGTTTCTAAAAACACATCAGGCTAAACTAGAGTTACATAGAAGTAGGTTACACGCAGCATCTATGTGAAATATTTTTGCACGAAGCTATAGGCTTCTATAGGAGGAAAGCTATGAGACATATTTAAGTGATTTAGGCTGTTAGAGTGACAACAAAGCTCAATTAAAATGTGGTGAGGTAGATCTGTCTGCGTTGCCGGGATAATGCTATTTGCGCGGCATGTGTTTATCGTGATGATCTTGCTACAGCTACTGCTACAGCATAGGTTTCTGCTGTTGGGAGCGTTCGCGGGTCTTATCGTTTTTCTGATGTGAACCCAATATGGGCAGATTGATTGTGTGACATGACTCCATGAATTTACTAGAACCGTCTCGTACAAGGACGTCATATGACACATTGCAGCCTATTATTTAGCTGCAGACAATTCACATGCTAGACAGATTAAGATTAAGATAAGGTTGACTGTAGAGTAGACATTCCAACAATTATTGGCAGAAACGAATGGAATGCTGTAGAATTAAGGTAGGCTACGGATGTTACCTGACGTCGTTTACTTCGACACGAAGTAGCCTAGCTGTATTTCAGCCCCTCGCACGGTGTCAGCGGTACAACTCATTCAAAAAATGACAAAATCTTGCGCTATCTCACAATGAAGAGGCACTTTAAACTGAAATGGCGGCGACTCTTTAGTACCGCCTGCTGGTCTGGATGAGACCATCAAGTTGTTTAGAAATTCCGATGTCATTTTTACAGTAGACTACATTAAATATGATATTTAGATTTCCACAACTCTCCCCTCCTCTTGTATAAATGTATATCGTTTATGCTATAGCTGACACTAAAACAACAATGCTAAACTATTCGACCTGCAGAAATACCTACATTGTCCAGCAGGTGGCGACGCTCATTACACTTTCAACTGTCATGGTCTAATGAAACCCGATAGAGAAATAATAGCAAAATATAGGCCTAGCCCGCTACATAAATATTAATATAGCCTAGTAAACTAGAAATAGTAAATTGTTTAAAATTTACCCTGAGTTCGTGGAGACGCTGATGATAAAACAAAGAGTATTTTTCACAATGAAAAAAGAATGATAATTTATTGTAAGAACTGCAAGACTATTTCCCTCACACATTTCACCTATTGTCAAATAGAGGTGAACGCTAAATAGATTTTTCATATGGACCAATCTGTTCAAGTCTTGTATGCAAAAATGTTTGTCAACCTCTGAAGAAAAACGTAATGGCTTTTGTGTTCTGAACGACGTTCCCTCATCTTCAAGGCAGGTGTTCAATTTACAGACGGCCCCTGAGCAGGTGGGAGTTCCTCTTGTTTCTTGGTGCTGATGCAAAAATAAACGGCAGCTCAGCATCCCTGTCGGAATCAGACGCCAGCGATAACGAACATCTGAAAGGAACCCCATAGGCTACTTAATGGAAATCTCGATCTAAGGTAGGCAACCCGTAATCTTCACGGTTCTTAATAATTGTTTTCTCGTTTTACTGGTGCGAGCTGCAGTTCATTTTGATCAACTTGCAGAGCTTTTCAAAAGTGGGCGGATTTACGGTGTTTTGATAGTACTGCAGTCAGGATCTTGTAAAAAACAGGAAGCACACTGGAACGGAGAAAACCGTGAAATCTTACATGCCAGAGATCAACGCTGGCTTGAAATTCATAAGGCAAATGTCGGCTTGAGGCAGCAATCAACATAAAACACGGTTTAATATCATGTTGTTTGTTGTTGCTGTTTCAGATAGCCTAACTTGTTTACTGCAGTTGTGTGTCGCCACTGCTGTCCTAAAGGACCTACGTGACATATTCTGTGCCTTTGAAAGGTTTGGCATGTGAAGCGATCATCAGTAGAATATAGGCTATGGTCAGTCTATTCGTTTACTATTGTGGTGAGAGCAACACGCGGTAGCCTATGTGGCAAAGATTTCTACACGGACAAACACACCCTTAAATCAGCGATACTGTTAAGGTCTAACTCTGTCGTGTGTGATCAACCCTCGTTATGTAGCTTTTGTATGTTGAGTGGTTAAAATCAGCTGGGTATTAATTTAGCCTTTGTTTTTATATTAGTGTTTTAGTCCACCAGAGTGAACGTTTCAACAACCTAACATCCGTCCTACCATAAATAAACAACTAGAATGTTTTTCCCCCTCGTGCACATCGTTTGTTCAATACACGATGACATTTTCAATGCTGTTAATGTCTTTCAATCGCTACACTTCAACTCAACGAATCCACCAAGCCTGTTTATTACAAAGCCCAATGTACTTGGACAGAAATCATATTTACTGCTCGGCCACATTCGTACCCCGCCTGTATCTTTCTGCATTTGGAAGAAAGATTGTGGTGCCGGGCCCTGTGGTGTTCCACTGATCTTGAAGTGTACCTTACTTGGTGAGTTGTTGAACGGTAACCTATCAGATGCCATTTTATAACACAACATATTTAATACAGTAACACGTACAATTGACTTATTATGGCTTTGATATTCATTAAATTGAGATAAGACATGGTATATGATATGAACATTTATTCAAACGGACTTAGTACATTTATTCAGATAGAAGATATTTATTTCCTGGTTTGGGCTGATTGGAGTCTCGTGAATCACATGTTAACCTTTATAAGCAGTAGGCTAACAAATGTAGCCTACTCTTGACATTTCAAAGATTAAATTCATGAAGGAAATGGTCTTTTAAATGCCAGGGCAATAATTTGGTTTTGAACTTTTCAATGAATGGCTATTTCTCTTTTTTCATAGCGGAACAGACAAACTAACGATAGGCAGAAATCTGCCATCATGGTCACTAGCTGTGAAATGCAGCTCCTGAACTCAGTTTTCCATGGCCAAAAGTGCAGAATGTTGGTATTGTCATATCCAAGCAACAATGACATGAATATTTCAGTGGGTTCTCCACTGAGATTGAAAAACGATCTTTTGCAACCATCCCAGCCTGTTGGTTCTGGTCTGGGAACAATGGCGTCCAGAGTCAGGAAAGCCTTGTGGATCTCCAGCAGCCTTCTGAGATTTACATTTAGTCATTTAGCAGACGCTCTTATCCAGAGCGACTTACAGTAAGTACAGGGACATTCCCCCCGAGGCAAGTAGGGTGAAGTGCCTTGCCCAAGGACACAACGTCATTTGGCACGGCAGGGAATCGAACCAGCAACCTTCGGATTACTGGCTCAATTCCCTAATCGCTCAGCCACCTGATTCCCTCCTTTGAGTAGACCAAGGGTGGCATGACCCTCTGAGTCACATGACTCAGAAGAAGAAGAAAAAGATATATATCGTGTCAACAAATGGTAAAATGATACCTGGCTACATTTTCAGCACCCCACGCTACTGGAAAGCTGCAATTTTCAGCACGTAAACCATTGGCTTCTAAAACAAAGGACTTCCCTTCAGCTCTGTGCCAGACAGGGAAGGGAGTTTGGACGAGAGAAAACCCAAGGCGCACCTGAACTATTTAAGTGAACTGGTTTCACAGGAGGTCATATCTTGTGCTAATGAGCACCGATTGTTTTCTTTCTATGATGCTGTGTGTGTGTTTGTGTGTGTGACAGATTGCATCTGATGTGCGATGCATTGCTCTGACTCATCTCCTCCAGTCTTACTTTGAGAGATGCTATGTGAACAGTTGGCATTTTCCACGCAGCATCAGAAGCCAACATGACAACACGCATGACAACACGCATGACAACACGCATCCCCTGGAACCACGGCTGTGCTTGTGAAGCTGGAGATTTAACAGAACCTTAAACTCAAATTAGAGCTTGCTGTGCATAATTCTAAACAGACTTCCTTGCTATTTTAACGGTGCAGAAGCCCCCCCCCCCCCCCCTGCTGTGATCTTGTGCTGGGAGGCAGGCTCTCCAGAGAGCCCATCCTACACTGTGCGGCTCAGAGCTGGAACACTCAGACAGCGTTAGCCTACCAGTTAGGTACAGCGTTAGCCTACCAGTTAGGTACAGCGTTAGCCTACCAGTTAGGTACAGCGTTAGCCTACCAGTTAGGTACAGCGTTAGCCTACCAGTTAGGTACAGCGTTAGCCTACCAGTTAGGTACGGTCGTGGGCGCACAGTGTAGGATGGGCTCAGAGCTGGAACACTCAGACAGCGTTAGCCTACTAGTTAGGTACGGGTCGGAGTGGCCGTCGGGAGAGTCGGGATATTTCCCAAACGGCCGGTCAAACGGCCGCGGCATAATGCAAGCAAAGAAAAAATCATAATTATAATACACGGTCGTGGGCGGGTCTGTGTTTCAAAGTCCCAGGCTGTTTTTCGGTCCAAGTCCAGACCTGCAGTTAGGTATGCTGTGTTTCCTCTGGTCGTGCAATAAGCCTGTATCTTCATAATCCCACACAGACGTCCAGACTGTGGCCTGTGGGATGATGTCGACCTCATCCCATTTGCTTCATCAGCCGTCGCTGCCAACTCAGCTTGAATGAGGCCTGTCTGGGTATTGAACAGTAGGAGTGTGGTTTATTAACTTCAGTCTGATCAATACATCTTGCTCTAATTATATACACCCGCTATGTTAACCTGGAGGTCAGGGCTGTGTTTGTGGGGTTTAAAGCCTAGTCTCTTTAATTGGCCACATCCATGTCTCAATCGAATGTGTTGACATGTTGTCTGTGACTAATTGTGATTGATTACTTTGTGTCTTCTTGTCTGTTAAATGTTTTTTCCATGAACAAATGTAATCAAATACATTAAAAGGTATTCATTTAGCAGATGCTTTAATCCAAAGCTAGATACAGCACAGGGGGTGATTTGAACCTGTGACATCTTAATCTGCGGTCAAACCACTGAGCTATACCTTTCCCTTTGCATCCTAATCTTATTTAGTAATTAATGGTGGAGTTCAAACGGCAACAAGGGTCCACTTGGGCTCTTCAGGGGCACTGCAGAGCCTGAGGAAGCAGACAGAAAGCAGGTGTTCTGTGTGTTGAAACAGGCCTGGGAGTGCAGTCATCACTCCAGTCACGTTGTGGCTCATTCAGCCTTCAGGACCGAGAGGGCCGAGAGAGAAGCAGTCTTGGCTGGAAAACAGTCTCCTCAGCAGCCATGCTTGGCTAGTCAGTGTGTATGTTTGTGTGTGCCTGTGTGTGTCTGTGTGTGTGTGTGTGTGTGTGTGTGTGTGTGTGTGTGTGTGTGTGTGTGTGTGTGTGTGTGTGTGTGTGTGTGAATTAGCACAGGGATGCACCCCCACTCAGAGCAGGTGGGGAGCAGATTGTGCAACAGCCTCCATCTCCTGAGGCAGAGTCTCTCAAGAGCCCCCCCTCCACCCCCCCAGCCCCCCTCCACCCTACCCCCCAGCCCCCCTCCACCCTCCATCCCCCCCCAGCCCCCCTCCATCCCCCTCCACCCCTCCAGCCCCCCTCCCCCTCAGTGGACAGATGGAGGTGCCTGTGCGTCCGGCTCCGCTCTGTAAGAGCTGGGCAGGGATAGGCTAGATTATTCTTCATACAGTATGTAGATATGTCGATGACAGAAGCTAACAGAAGTTGTCTGATGGTCTGCCTCCCTACAACACAGGGGTGTGGATCAGTGTTGGAGGACACAGTAGTAAACAGAGAAGCAGCCGAGGGCTGAGCACAGTCTTATCACACAGTATGAGTGAGGCCTTCCTAGCAGGGCTCAGCCCCCAGCCTGTTGTTATCAGAGCTCCCTGGCTCCACAGCTGGGTTAAGGCATCGTTCACTGTGTTCCTAGCGCCTTAATACATGAGGATTATCCATGATTTTCTGTGACCTGCGAGAACCGATCGGTGTCAGAAACCTCCCCAGGAGTTTTTTGGTGTGTGCTGAAAAACTGCTCCTTCCTCTCCATTAAAGTTTCCATTCCCAAGCATGGTGTCGGCAGACCAGTTCGCAAATGAGTCTGGAACCTAAAGGTTCATTTTCAATATCCAAGGGGTGCTCTCAACGGGCTCAGGCCTAAATACCTCTGGACGGAATTGGATAGAATTGGATAGATACAACCAACGAGAGCAACAAAACGTCATCTTGGTTGTTTAAAAATGCCTCTGGTACGTCGTATTAAACCCACCCCCTCTCAGATAAATGGCTGTGATTGGCCCAGCACTTTTCATGCTGGACGGAAATCGGTGTGAATGGGAGAGTGGCCAGTCCCATCAGCCAGAGCAGATAAACCCTGAGCTGGCAGACAGGCCTGCTTTCTCCCTCCTCCCAGCACCATCCGCCGCCTGTCTGGTGCGAGTTACAGGTTCTGCTTTGACAGCTTTCATGTCAGCAGGGGCGGGGGAACCGCCTGGTTAACTCTGTAACTGTAGAGGTCTGAGGGGAAGCAACCAAGCTGTTTAGGGGATAGTTGTAATGTAGTGATGGTTGATACACTAATGAAGTGAAGATTTCAATTGAAGATGGCTTTTTATAGCATAATCTCATTCATTTTTTTACTCATGCTTATGTATAAATTACAAATAAATACATATTTTCTTTCCCCTCAG